>NW_028322092.1:467500-622500 GCF_057628025.1 Oncorhynchus mykiss
CCCACAGAGGACAGCAACACAATTAGACCCAACCAAATCATGAGAAAACAAAAAGATAATTACTTGACACATTGGAAAGAATTAACAAAAAAACAGAGCAAACTAGAAAGCTATTTGGCCCTAAACAGAGAGTACACAGCGGCAGAATACCTGACCACTGTGACTGACCCAAACCTAAGGAAAGCTTTGACTATGTACAGACTCAGTGAGCATAGCCTTGCTATTGAGAAAGGCCGCCGTAGGCAGACATGGCTCTCAAGAGAAGACAGGCTATGTGCTCACTGCCCACAAAATGAGGTGGAAACTGAGCTGCACTTCCTAACCTCCTGCCCAATGTATGACCATATTAGAGATACATATTTCCCTCAGATTACACAGATCCACAGAGAATTCAAAAACAAACTCAATTTTGATAAACTCCCATATCTACTGGGTGAAATACCACAGTGTTCCATCACAGCAGCAAGATTTGTGACCTGTTGCCACAAGAAAAGGGCAACCAGTGAAGAACAAACACCATTGTAAATACAACCCATATTTATGCTTATTTATTTTCGCTTTTGTACTTGAACTATTTGCACATCGTTACAACACTGTATATAGACATAATCTACTTCGCTTGCTTTGGTAATGTTAACATATGTTTCCCATAACAATAAAGGCCTTACATTGAATTGAGGGGGGGATTAGATTCTGTAGATTCTCCATGACAGACAGAGAGACAGACAGACATTCGGGCAGACACTAGACAGACGGGCAGACACTAGACAGACAGACAGACAGACAGACAGACAGACAGACAGACAGGCAGGCAGACAGACAGACAGACATTTGGGCAGACACTAGACAGACAGACAGACAGGTAGGTTTCATCCTGGTTCCTCTTTAGGTTTCATAATGGTTCCTCTCTAGGTTTCATCCTGGTTCCTCTCTAGGTTTCATCCTGGTTCCTCTCTAGGTTTCATCCTGGTTCCTCTCTAGGTTTCGTCCTGATTTCATCCTGGTTCCTCTCTAGGTTTCATCCTGGTCCTCTCTAGGTTTCATCCTGGTTCCTCTCTAGGTTTCATAATGGTTCCTCTCTAGGTTTCATCCTGGTTCCTCTCTAGGTTTCATCCTGGTTCCTCTCTAGGTTTCATCCTGGTTCCTCTCTAGGTTTCGTCCTGGTTTCATCCTGGTTCCTCTATTGGTTTTATCCTGGTTCCTCTCTAGGTTTCATCCTGGTTCCTCTCTAGGTTTCATCCTGGTTCTTCTCTAGGTTTCATCCTGGTTCCTCTCTAGGTTTCATCCTGGTTCCTCTCTAGGTTCCATCCTGGTTCCTCTCTAGGTTTCATCCTGGTTCCTCTCTAGGTTTCATCCTGGTCCTCTCTAGGTTTCATCCTGGTTCCTATCTAGGTTACGTCCTGATTCCTCTCTAGGTTTCATCCTGATTCCTCTCTAGGTATCATCCTGGTTTCATCCTGATTCCTCTCTAGGTTTCGTCCTGGTTCCTCTCTAGGTTTCATCCTGGTTCCTCTCTAGGTTTCATCCTGGTTTCTCTCTAGGTTACGTCCTGGTTTCTCTCTAGGTTTCATCCTGGTTTCATCCTGGTTTCTCTCTAGGTTTCATCCTGGTTTCATCCTGGTTCCTCTCTAGGTTTCATCCTGGTTACCCTCTAGGTTTCATCCTGGTTCCTCTCTAGGTTTCATCCTGGTTCCTCTCTAGGTTTCGTCCTGGTTCCTCTCTAGGTTTCGTCCTGGTTTCTCTCTAGGTTTCATCCTGGTTTCTCTCTAGGTTTTGTCCTGGTTTTATCCTGGTTAACCTCTAGGTTTCGTCCTGGTTCCTCTCTAGGTTTCATCCTGGTTCCTCTCTAGGTTTCATCCTGGTTCCTCTCTAGGTTACGTCCTGGTTTCTCTCTAGGTTTCATCCTGGTTTCATCCTGGTTTCTCTCTAGGTTTCATCCTGGTTTCATCCTGGTTCCTCTCTAGGTTTCATCCTGGTTCCTCTCTAGATTTCATCCTGGTTCTTCTCTAGGTTTCATCCTGGTTCCTCTCTAGGTTTTGTCCTGGTTCCTCTCTAGGTTTCATCCTGATTCCTCTCTAGGTTTCATCATGGTTTCGTCCTGGTTACCCTCTAGGTTGCGTCGTGGTTCCTCTCTAGGTTTCGTCCTGGTTTCATCCTGGTTCCTCTCTAGGTTTCGTCCTGGTTCCTCTCTAGGTTTCGTCCTGGTTCCTCTCTAGGTTTCGTCCTGGTTTCTCTCTAGGTTTCATCCTGGTTCCTCTCTAGGTTTCATCCTGGTTACTCTCTAGGTTTCGTCCTGGTTTCTCTCTAGGTTTCATCCTGGTTCCTCTCTAGGTTTCATCCTGGTTCTTCTCTAGGTTTCATCCTGGTTTCGTCCTGTTTTCATCCTCGTTCCTCTCTGGGTTTCGTCCTGTTTCGTCCTGGTTCCTCTCTAGGTTTCGCCCTGGTTCCTCTATTCGTTTCATCTTGGTTCCTCTCTAGGTTTCATCCTGGTTCCTCTCTAGGTTTCATCCTGGTTCCTCTCTAGGTTTCGTCCTGGTTTCGTCCTGGTTCCTCTCTAGGTTTCATCCTGATTCCTCTCTAGGTTTCAACCTGGTTCCTCAATTGGTTTCATCCTGGTTCCTCAATTGGTTTCATCCTGGTTCCTCTATTGGTTTCATCCTGGTTCCTCTCTAGGTTTCATCCTGGTTCCTCTCTAGGTTTCATCCTGGTTCCTCTCTAGGTTTCATCCTGTTTCCTCTCTAGGTTTCATCCTGGTTCCTCTCTAGGTTTCGTCCTGGTTCCTCTCTAGGTTTCATCCTGTTTCCTCTCTAGGTTTCATCCTGGTTCCTGGCTTTCTACATCTGCATTGCTTGCTCTTTGCTTCTTATTCCTGGCTGAAGTCTGTCTCTGCCAGGCCACCCAGTAGATTGAGAGTGATAGATGGATCTAGTCCTGAACTGAACCTTCATTCACTCCTCTATAATCCCTTCAACCCAGAACAACACTCCTCTATAATCCCTTCAACCCAGAACAACACTCCTCTATAATCCCTTCAACCCAGAACAACACTCCTCTCTAATCCCTTCAACCCAGAACAACACTCCTCTCTAATCCCTTCAACCCAGAACAACACTCCTCTCTAATCCCTTCAACCCAGAACAACACTCCTCTATAACCCAGAACAACACTCCTCTATAATCCTTTCACCCCAGAACAACACTCCTCTATAATCCCTTCAACACAGAACAACAGTCCTCTATAATCCCTTCAACCCAGAACAACACTCCTTTATAATCCCTTCAACCCAGAACAACACTCCTCTCTAATCCCTTCAACCCAGAACAACACTCCTCTATAATCCCTTCAACCCAGAACAACACTCCTCTATAACCCAGAACAACTCTCCTCTATAATCCCTTCAACCCAGAACAACACTCCTCTATAATCCCTTCAACCCAGAACAACACTCCTCTCTAATCCCTTCAACCCAGAACAACACTCCTCTATAATCCCTTCAGCCCAGAACAACACTCCTCTATAACCCAGAACAACACTCCTCTATAATCCCTTCAACCCAGAACAACACTCCTCTATAATCCCTTCAACCCAGAACAACACTCCTCTCTAATCCCTTCAACCCAGAACAACACTCCTCTCTAATCCCTTCAACCCAGAACAACACTCCTCTATAACCCAGAACAACACTCCTCTATAATCCTTTCACCCCAGAACAACACTCCTCTATAATCCCTTCAACACAGAACAACAGTCCTCTATAATCCCTTCAACCCAGAACAACACTACTTTATAATCCCTTCAACCCAGAACAACACTCCTCTCTAATCCCTTCAACCCAGAACAACACTCCTCTATAATCCCTTCAACCCAGAACAACACTCCTCTATAACCCAGAACAACTCTCCTCTATAATCCCTTCAACCCAGAACAACACTCCTCTATAATCCCTTCAACCCAGAACAACACTCCTCTCTAATCCCTTCAACCCAGAACAACACTCCTCTATAATCCCTTCAGCCCAGAACAACACTCCTCTATAACCCAGAACAACACTCCTCTATAATCCCTTCAACCCAGAACAACACTCCTCTATAATCCCTTCAACCCAGAACAACACTCCTCTATAATCCCTTCAACCCAGAACAACACTCCTCTATAACCCAGAACAACACTCCTCTATAACCCATAACAACACTCCTCTATAATCCCTTCAACCCAGAACAACACTCCTCTATAATCCCTTCAACCCAGAACAACACTCCTCTATAATTCCTTCAACCCAGAACAACTCTCCTCTATAATCCCTTCAACCCAGAACAACACTCCTCTCTAATCCCTTCAACCCAGAACAACACTCCTCTATAATTCCTTCAACCCAGAACAACACTCCTCTATAATCCCTTCAACCAGAACAACACTCCTCTATAATCCCTTCAACCCAGAACAACTCTCCTCTATAATCCCTTCAACCCAGAACACTCCTCTATAATCCCTTCAGCCCAGAACAACACTCCTCTATAACCCAGAACAACACTCCTCTATAATCCCTTCAACCCAGAACAACACTCCTCTATAATCCCTTCAACCCAGAACAACACTCCTCTATAATCCCTTCAACCCAGAACAACACTCCTCTATAACCCAGAACAACACTCCTCTATAATCCCTTCAACCCAGAACAACACTCCTCTATAATCCCTTCAACCCAGAACAACACTCCTCTATAACCCAGAACAACACTCCTCTATAATCCCTTCAACCCAGAACAACACTACTCTATAATCCCTTCAACCCAGAACAACACTCCTCTATAATCCCTTCAACCCAGAACAACACTCCTCTCTAATCCCTTCAACCCAGAACAACACTCCTCTCTAATCCCTTCAACCCAGAACAACACTCCTCTATAATCCCTTCAACCCAGAACAACACTCCTCTATAATCCCTTCAACCCAGAACAACACTCCTCTATAATCCCTTCAACCCAGAACAACACTCCTCTATAATCCCTTCAACCCAGAACAACACTACTCTATAATCCCTTCAACCCAGAACAACACTCCTCTATAATCCCTTCAACCCAGAACAACACTCCTCTATAATCCCTTCAACCCAGAACAACACTCCTCTCTAATCCCTTCAACCCAGAACAACACTCCTCTCTAATCTCTTCAACCCAGAACAACACTCCTCTATAATCCCTTCAACCCAGAACACCACTCCTCTATAACCCAGAACAACACTCCTCTATAATCCCTTCAACCCAGAACAACACTCCTCTATAATCCCTTCAACCCAGAACAACACTCCTCTCTAATCCCTTCAACCCAGAACAACACTCCTCTCTAATCCCTTCAACCCAGAACAACACTCCTCTATAATCCCTTCAACCCAGAACAACACTCCTCTATAATCCCTTCAACCCAGAACAACACTCCTCTATAATCCCTTCAACCCAGAACAACACTCCTCTATAATCCCTTCAACCAGAACAACACTCCTCTATAATCCCTTCAACCCAGAACAACACTCCTCTATAATCCCTTCAACCCAGAACAACACTCCTCTATAACCCAGAACAACACTCCTCTATAATCCCTTCAACCCAGAACAACACTCCTCTATAATCCCTTCAACCCAGAACAACACTCCTCTCTAATCCCTTCAACCCAGAACAACACTCCTCTCTAATCTCTTCAACCCAGAACAACACTCCTCTATAATCCCTTCAACCCAGAACAACACTCCTCTATAATCCCTTCAACCCAGAACAACACTCCTCTATAATCCCTTCAACCCAGAACAACACTCCTCTATAATCCCTTCAACCCAGAACAACACTCCTCTCTAATCCCTTCAACCCAGAACAACACTCCTCTCTAATCCCTTCAACCCAGAACAACACTCCTCTATAATCCCTTCAACCCAGAACAACACTCCTCTATAATCCCTTCAACCCAGAACAACACTCCTCTATAATCCCTTCAACCCAGAACAACACTACTCTATAATCCCTTCAACCCAGAACAACACTCCTCTATAATCCCTTCAACCCAGAACAACACTCCTCTATAATCCCTTCAACCCAGAACAACACTCCTCTATAATCCCTTCAACCCAGAACAACACTACTCTATAATCCCTTCAACCCAGAACAACACTCCTCTCTAATCCCTTCAACCCAGAACAACACTCCTCTATAATCCCTTCAACCCAGAACAACACTACTCTATAATCCCTTCAACCCAGAACAACACTCCTCTATAACCCAGAACAACACTCCTCTATAATCCCTTCAACCCAGAACAACACTTCAAACAGACAAACCTCTACTGCTGTCTGACACTAAACACATTTCCCCTGTGTGGCAGAGAGAGAGAGAGGACAGCTTGTTTTGTTCCCTCTGCCCTCGTGTTGAGGAGTCCTGTCAGTCTTTAAGACGACTCCATCTATTACCCAGAGTTCATAGGGCCACTCTATCAGGGCCGGAGGAGATCTGTCTTAATAGGACAGCTGCATCATTACACACACACACACACACACACACACACACACACGCACACAAAGGAATGTCTTTCTTAAAATCAATACACAAGTATATATATATATTTTTAAACCTGCATATTTAATTAATATTGCCTGTTAACATCAATTTCTTTTAACTAAGGAAATGGTGTCACTTCTCTTGCGTTCAGTGCGACAGAGTCAGGGTATATGCAGCAGTTTGGGCCGCCTGGCTCGTTGCCAACTGTGTGAAGACATTTATTCCTAACAAAGACCGTAATAAATTTGCCAGAATTTTACATAATCATGACATAACATTGAAGGTAATGTAACAGCAACATTTAGACTTAGGGATGCCACCCGTTAGATAATATGGAACCGGTCCGTATTTTTCACTGAAAGAATAAACATTTTTGTTGTATTGCTAACTGCTAACTCAGTCTAGCTGCTGTCAGCTTTAATTGGCCGGCCTCTAACAGGCTGGCCTGGTTCCTCTCTGGCCCTGCATCCAGAAAACTATTAAACATGCTTCAACGTGTCCCGCAGCTCAGCCTCCTTCTGAGAACAGGCTCAAAGTGTTCCCACAGCTCAGCCTCCTTCTGAGAACAGGCTCAAAGTGTCCCACAGCTCAGCCTCCTTCTGAGAACAGTCTCAAAGTGTCCCACAGCTCAGCCTCCTTCTGAGAACAGTCTCAGTGTCCCACAGCTCAGCCTCCTTCTGAGAACAGGCTCAAAGTGTCCCACAGCTCAGCCTCCTTCTGAGAACAGTCTCAGTGTCCCGCAGCTCAGCCTCCTTCTGAGAACATGCTTCAAAGTGTCCCGCAGCTCAGCCTCCTTCTGAGAACAGGCTCAAAGTGTTCCCACAGCTCAGCCTCCTTCTGAGAACAGGCTCAACGTGTTCCCACAGCTCAGCCTCCTTCTGAGAACAGGCTCAAAGAGTTCCCACAGCTCAGCCTCCTTCTGAGAACAGACTCAACGTGTCCCACAGCTCAGCCTCCTTCTGAGAACAGGCTCAAAGTGTTCCCACAGCTCAGCCTCCTTCTGAGAACAGGCTCAACGTGTTCCCACAGCTCAGCCTCCTTCTGAGAACAGGCTCAAAGTGTCCCGCAGCTCAGCCTCCTTCTGAGAACAGGCTCAAAGTGTCCCGCAGCTCAGCCTCCTTCTGAGAACAGGCTCAACGTGTTCCCACAGCTCAGCCTCCTTCTGAGAACAGGCTCAACGTGTCCCACAGCTCAGCCTCCTTCTGAGAACAGGCTCAACGTGTCCCACAGCTCAGCCTCCTTCTGAGAACAGGCTCAACGTGTTCCCACAGCTCAGCCTCCTTCTGAGAACAGGCTCAAAGTGTTCCCACAGCTCAGCCTCCTTCTGAGAACAGGCTCAAAGTGTCCCACAGCTCAGCCTCCTTCTGAGAACAGACTCAACGTGTCCCACAGCTCAGCCTCCTTCTGAGAACAGGCTCAACGTGTCCCACAACTCAGCCTCCTTCTGAGAACAGGCTCAAAGTGTCCCACAGCTCAGCCTCCTTCTGAGAACAGTCTCAGTGTCCCACAGCTCAGCCTCCTTCTGAGAACAGACTCAACGTGTCCCACAGCTCAGCCTCCTTCTGAGAACAGGCTCAAAGTGTCCCACAGCTCAGCCGCCTTCTGGGAACAGGCTCAAAGCTCTCACTTGAATAGTGTAGGGAGGGGGAGGGAGGGAGGGGGAGAGAGAAATGTCATCATGTTTATTCAATCCTTCTCAGATTGTCAATTTAAAAGAATCCCTTAAACACATAGAAATCGGAGTCTAGTGAAAAAAGAGAGAGACTGGACAACAGACGTCCTGATCTGCATATCAATGTGGAGCCCCCTCCCCGGAACCCCCGACGCTCCAACAGAGAGAGAGAGACCCCCCCCCCCCCCCCCCCCCGTACCCCTGAAACTCCAACAGAGAGAGAGAGACCTCCCCCCCAGTGCCCATGTCACCGTCCCCAGTCGAAGACAAGGGTTTGATCCACAGAGAGCCCATCACCGTCCCCAGTCGAAGAAGAGGGTTTGATCCACAGAGAGCCCATCAAAGTCCCCAGTCGAAGACGAGGGTTTGATCCACAGAGAGCCCATCACCGTCCCCAGTGGAAGACGAGGGTTTGATCCACAGAGAGCCCATCACCGTCCCCAGTCGAAGACGAGGGTTTGATCCACAGAGAGCCCATCACCGTCCCCAGTGGAAGACGAGGGTTTGATCCACAGAGAGCCCATCACCCTCCCCTGTGGAAGACAAGGGTTTGATCCACAGAGAGCCCATCACCCTCCCCTGTGGAAGACGAGGGTTTGATCCACAGAGAGCCCATCACCCTCCCCTGTCGAAGACAAGGGTTTGATCCACGGAGAGCCCATCACCCTCCCCTGTGGAAGATGAGGGTTTGATCCACAGAGAGCCCATCACCCTCCCCTGTGGAAGACAAGGGTTTGATCCACAGAGAGCCCATCACCGTCCCCTGTGGAAGACGAGGGTTTGATCCACAGAGAGCCCATCACCGTCCCCAGTGGAAGACAAGGGTTTGATCCACAGAGAGCCCATCACCGTCCCCTGTGGAAGACGAGGGTTTGATCCACAGAGAGCCCATCACCGTCCCCAGTGGAAGAAAAGGGTTTGAACCACAGAGAGCCCATCACCGTCCCCAGTGGAAGACGAGGGTTTGATCCACAGAGAGCCCATCACCGTCCCCAGTGGAAGACAAGGGTTTGATCCACAGAGAGCCCATCACCCTCCCCTGTGGAAGACGAGGGTTTGATCCACAGAGAGCCCATCACCCTCCCCTGTGGAAGACAAGGGTTTGATCCACAGAGAGCCCATCACCGTCCCCTGTGGAAGACAAGGGTTTGATCCACAGAGAGCCCATCACCGTCCCCAGTCGAAGACAAGGGTTTGATCCACAGAGAGCTTCACTTCCAAGAAAATGTATTTAATAAGAAGCTGGTAGAATCACATCAGACCAGACCAGGGTCCAATCAATCCCAGACAGAAATCAATTGGTGACGTCGGCTATCGATTAAGACCTCCTTTCTGTCCCCCTCACCCTTCAGCGGAAGCTAATGAAGTGAGATCTTTGGAAAAGCAGCCTCCCTGGTGTTGGGTCTGAGATAGACTGGCCTGGTACAGCAGCCTCCCTGGTGTTGGGTCTGAGATAGACTGGTCTGGTCCAGCAGCCTCCCTGGTGTTGGGTCTGAGATAGACTGGTCTGGTCCAGCAGCCTCCCTGGTGTTGGGTCTGAGATAGACTGGTCTGGTACAGCAGCCTCCCTGGTGTTTGGTCTGAGATAGACTGGCCTGGTACAGCAGCCTCCCTGGTGTTGGGTCTGAGATAGACTGGTCTGGTACAGCAGCCTCCCTGGTGTTGGGTCTGAGATAGACTGGTCTGGTACAGCAGCCTCCCTGGTGTTTGGTCTGAGATAGACTGGCCTGGTACAGCAGCCTCCCTGGTGTTGGGTCTGAGATAGACTGGTCTGGTACAGCAGCCTCCCTGGTGTTTGGTCTGAGATAGACTGGTCTGGTACAGCAGCCTCCCTGGTGTTGGGTCTGAGATAGACTGGTCTGGTACAGCAGCCTCCCTGGTGTTTGGTCTGAGATAGACTGGTCTGGTACAGCAGCCTCCCTGGTGTTTGGTCTGAGATAGACTGGTCTGGTACAGCAGCCTCCCTGGTGTTGGGTCTGAGATAGACTGGCCTGGATCATAGATACATCACAAATTGGTCTGGTCCTGTCCTGCCTGCCTGTCTGTCTCTCTCTCTCTGTCTGTAGCACTGATAACCACCAGGGAACAGGGGCTGTCCGGGGCCGGTTGGGGTCAGGGGGGGCCACAGGGTAAGTGTTCCGGGAACAGGGGCCGGTTGGGGACAGTAGGGGCCACAGGGTAAGTGTTCCGGGAACAGGGGCCGGTTGGGGACAGGGGGGGCCACAGGGTAAGTGTTCTGGGAACAGGGGCCGGTTGGGGTCAGGGGGGGCCACAGGGTAAGTGTTCCGGGAACAGGGGCCAGTGGGGGCCACAGGGTAAGTGTTCTGGAAACAGGGGCTGTCCGGGACCGGTTGTGGTCAGGGGGGGCCACAGGGTAAGTGTTCCGGGAACAGGGGCCGTCTGCGGCCGGCAGGGGACAGTGGGGGCCACAGGGTAAGTGTTCCGGGAACAGGGGCCGGCTGGGGCCAGTGGGGGCCACAGGGTAAGTGTTCCGGGAACAGGGGCCGGCTGGGGCCAGTGGGGGCCACAGGGTAAGTGTTCCGGGAACAGGGGCCGGCAGGGGACAGTGGGGGCCACAGGGTAAGTGTTCCGGGAACAGGGGCCGGCTGGGGCCAGTGGGGGCCACAGGGTAAGTGTTCTGGGAACAGGGGCCGTCTGGGGCCGGCAGGGGACAGTGGGGGCCACAGGGTAAGTGTTCTGGGAACAGGGGCCGTCCGGGGACAGTGGGGGCCACAGGGTAAGTGTTCCAGGAACAGGGGCCGGCTGGGGCCCACAGACCTGACTTCCTGATAGTTATTGTTTGTTCTGGGCTTCCAGAGAGAGAGAGAGAGAGCCGCTCCGATCAGGCGCTCCACACAGCAGCGTCTAGACAGTATTCATGACCCAGCTGTCTGGCTCAGACACACTGACACAGCCGGGAAGATGGAAAACTCGATTAGAATTAAAACATTTCCTCTGCTGCCTCTGCCTCTCTCTCCGTGTCCGTCTCTGACTAGTGTTCAGCCAGCAGCACAGATAAAGATGTCACTTTCATATGGTAATGAGAACGTTTTCAAAATAAAAGCCCACATTTCAAAACATTGCCAATGTGAATAGCTCATTCAAATAAAATATATGGTTGTAATTTATTACATTCTTTACCAAGAGGCAAAAGGCCTCCATTGGGGAGGGGCCTGGGATTTAAAAACAATGTTTCGGGACAAAACACACATCATGACAAGAGAGACACCACAACACTACATAAAGAGAGACCTAAAGACAACAACACAGTATGGCAGCAACAGTATTGGGCACAGACAACAGCACAAAGGGCAAGAAGGTAGAGACAACAATACATCACGCGAAGCAGCCAAGAAGGTAGAGACAACAATACATCACGCGAAGCAGCCAAGAAGGTAGAGACAACAATACATCACGCGAAGCAGCCAAGAAGGTAGAGACAACAATACATCACGCGAAGCAGCCAAGAAGGTAGAGACAACAATACATCACGCGAAGCAGCCAAGAAGGTAGAGACAACAATACATCACGCGAAGCAGCCAAGAAGGTAGAGACAACAATACATCACGCGAAGCAGCCAAGAAGGTAGAGACAACAATACATCACGCGAAGCAGCCAAGAAGGTAGAGACAACAATACATCACGCGAAGCAGCCAAGAAGGTAGAGACAACAATACATCACGCGAAGCAGCCAAGAAGGTAGAGACAACAATACATCACGCGAAGCAGCCAAGAAGGTAGAGACAACAATACATCACGCGAAGCAGCCAAGAAGATAGAGACAACAATACATCACGCGAAGCAGCCAAGAAGGTAGAGACAACAATACATCACGCGAAGCAGCCAAGAAGGTAGAGACAACAATACATCACGCGAAGCAGCCAAGAAGGTAGAGACAACAATACATCACGCGAAGCAGCCAAGAAGGTAGAGACAACAATACATCACGCGAAGCAGCCAAGAAGGTAGAGACAACAATACATCACGCGAAGCAGCCAAGAAGGTAGAGACAACAATACATCACGCGAAGCAGCCAAGAAGGTAGAGACAACAATACATCACGCGAAGCAGCCAAGAAGGTAGAGACAACAATACATCACGCGAAGCAGCCAAGAAGGTAGAGACAACAATACATCATGCGAAGCAGCCAAGAAGGTAGAGACAACAATACATCACGCAAAGCAGCCAAGAAGGTAGAGACAACATTACATCACGCGAAGCAGCCAAGAAGGTAGAGACAACAATACATCACGCGAAGCAGCCAAGAAGGTAGAGACAACAATACATCACGCGAAGCAGCCAAGAAGATAGAGACAACAATACATCACGCGAAGCAGCCACAACTGTCAGTCAGAGGGTCCATGATTGAGTCTTTGAATGAAGAGGTGGAGATAAAACTGTCCAGTTTGAATGTTTTGTTGCAGCTCGTTCCAGTCGCTAGCTGCAGCAAACTGAAAAGAGGAGCGACCCAGGGATGTGTTGGTTGCAGCTCGTTCCAGTCGCTAGCTGCAGCGAACTGAAAAGAGGAGTGACCCAGGGATGTGTGTGCTTTGGGGACCTTTAACAGAATGTGACTGGCAGAACAGGTTTTGTATGTGGAGGATGAGGGCTGCAGTAGATATCTCGGATAAGGAGGGAGTGAGCCCTAAGAGGGTTTTATAAATAAGCATCAACCAGTGGGTCTTGCGACGGGTATACAGAGATGACCAGTTTACAGGAGAGTATAGAGTGCAGTGATGTGTCCTATAAGGAGCATTGGTGGCAAATCTGATTGCAGAATGGTAAAGAACATCTAGCCGCTCGAGAGCACCCTTACCTGCCGATCTATAAATTATATCTCCGTAATCTAGTATGGTTAGGATGGTCATATGAATCAGGGTTAATTTGGCAGCTGGGGTGAAAGAGGAGCGTTTACGATAGAGGAAACCAAGTCTAGATTTAACTTTAGCCTGCAGCTATGATATGTGCTGAGAGAAGGACAGTGTATCATCTAGCCATACTCCCAAGTACTTGTGTGAGGTGACTACCTCAAGCTCTAAACCCTCAGAGGTAGTAACAACACCTTCTTCTTACCAAACCACATTACCTTTGTTTTGGAGGTGTTCAGAACAAGGTTAAGGGCAGAGAAAGCTTGTTGGACACTAAGAAAGCTTTGCTGTAGAGCGTTTAACACAAAATCCGGGGATTGGCTAGCTGAGTATAAGACTGTATCAGCTTCATATAAATGGTTGAGACCTTCCTACTGCTTGAGCTATGTTGTTGACGTAAACTGAGAAGAGCGTGGGGCCTAGGATTGAGCCTTGGGGTACTCCCTTGGGGACAGGCAGTGGCTAAGACAGCAGATGTTCTGACTTCATACACTGCACTCTTTGAGAGAGGTAGTTAGCAAACCAGGCCAAAGAGCCCTCAGAGACACCAATACTCCTTAGCCGGCCCACAAGAATGGAATGGTCTACCGTATCAAAAGCTTAGGCCTAAGTCAATAAAAATAGCAGCACAACATTGCTTAGAATCAAGGGCGATGGTGACATCATTGAGGACCTTTAAGGTTGCAGTGACACATCCATAACCTGAGCAGGAAACCAGATTGCATAGCAGAGAGAATACTATAGACATCAAGACCGTTTTTCCAACACTTCCAAGCACTGGGAACCTCCCCAGAGCGGAGAGATGGGTTAAACAGGTCAGAGACGGGTTAAACAGGTCAGAGACGGGTTAAACAGGTCAGAGACGGGTTAAACAGGTCAGAGACGGGTTAAACAGGTCAGAGACGGGTTAAACAGGTCAGAGATAGGTTAAACAGGTTAGAGACGGGTTAAACAGGTCAGAGACGGGTTAAACAGGTCAGAGACGGGTTAAACAGGTCAGAGATAGGTCTTGGCGATGATAGGAGCAGCAACCTTAAAGAAGAAAGGGTATAAACCATCTGATCCTGTGGATAGTACCAGGTCATTTAATGTTGCTAGATAGGTAGGACACAGTCCCCCTGCAAAAACGAACCGGTTCTGCTTAGCAGAGACCCTACTGAGTATGTTCCACCCCCCCCCCCCCCCCCCCCCCTTTAGCTGAGATATTGCGGCTGGCTTCCGGGTTAAGCGAGCAGTGTCTCAAGAGGCAATGCGGCTTGGCCGGTTCGTGTTTCAGAGGACGCACGGCCCTCGACCTTCCCTTCTCCCGAGTCCGTAGGGGAGTTGCAGTGATGGGACAAGACTGTAACGACCAATTGGAAATCAAGAAAATTGGGGAGAAAAAAGGGGTAAAAAGTACAACAGCAAAAAAATAAACAAAAGCACGTCGGCCTTCTTCACCTGCAGGACGTCCAGGTGGGGGCGCTGTGGAGTATTTCTGTCTCTAACGCCTTCTGATTGGCTGGGCCTGACTCCACAGTGAGTGGGCCTATGCCCTCCCAGGCCCACCCATGGCTGTGCCCCTGCCCTGTCATGTGACATCCATAGAATAGGTCCTAATGAATTGATTTAATTTGACTGATTTCCTTATGAACTGTTTTTGTTCAGTATATATTTGTGTTTTATTAGAAGTGTATTTATTTAAATTTAGCTTTCAAAATACAAGTATAAATAATATAACAAATAAAATACAGCAAAATATTCTCTCTCTCTGTCTCCCTCGCACTTCCTGTCCTTATCCCATCCTCCCTCTCCCTGGCACTTCCTGTCCTTATCCCATCCTCCCTCTCCCTCGCACTTCCTGTCCTTATCCCATCCTCCCTCTCCCTGGCACTTCCTGTCCTTATCCCATCCTCCCTCTCCCTGGCACTTCCTGTCCTTATCCCATCCTCCCTCTCCCTCGCACTTCCTGTCCTTATCCCATCCTCCCTCTCCCTGGCACTTCCTGTCCTTATCCCATCCTCCCTCTCCCTGGCACTTCCTGTCCTTATCCCATCCTCCCTCTCCCTGGCACTTCCTGTCCTTATCCCATCCTCCCTCTCCCTGGCACTTCCTGTCCTTATCCCATCCTCCCTCTCCCTGGCACTTCCTGTCCTTATCCCATCCTCCCTCTCCCTGGCACTTCCTGTCCTTATCCCATCCTCCCTCTCCCTGGCACTTCCTGTCCTTATCCCATCCTCCCTCTCCCTGGCACTTCCTGTCCTTATCCCATCCTCCCTCGACCTGGCACTTCCTGTCCTTATCCCATCCTCCCTCTCCCTGGCACTTCCTGTCCTTATCCCATCCTCCCTCTCCCTGGCACTTCCTGTCCTTATCCCATCCTCCCTCTCTACATCTCCTACTCCCTCTCCCTCCCACTCTGTGTCCCCAGCCAGTCTAACAGAGATGTGTCCATCACTCCCTCACTCTGTGTCCCCAGCCAGTCTAACAGAGATGTGTCCATCACTCCCTCTCCCTCCCACTCTGTGTCCCCAGCCAGTCTAACAGAGATGTGGCCATCACTCCCTCTCCCTCCCACTCTGTGTCCCCAGCCAGTCTAACAGAGATGTGTCCATCACTCCCTCCCACTCTGTGTCCCCAGCCAGTCTAACAGAGATGTGTCCATCACTCCCTCACTCTGTGTCCCCAGCCAGTCAAACAGAGATGTGTCCATCACTCCCTCTCCCTCCCACTCTGTGTCCCCAGCCAGTCTAACAGAGATGTGTCCATCACTCCCTCTTCCTCCCACTCTGTGTCCCCAGCCAGTCTAACAGAGATGTGTCCATCACTCCCTCCCACTCTGTGTCCCCAGCCAGTCTAACAGAGATGTGTCCATCACTCCCTCCCACTCTGTGTCCCCAGCCAGTCTAACAGAGATGTGTTCCAGCAATAGATCATTATAATCATTATATAGGCCCGTGATAATGGCAGCTGCCCGGCAGCAGACTCCTTCATTAACATTCACTCTCTAGACAGATAAATATTTTAAGTGCCCAGAGCTGGAGGACTTCCAATGGAGATGAGTGCCCACAATGCAGCAGGGGAGAGAGGATGTTGGGGAAAGAGAGAAAGAGAAAGGAGAAGAGAGGGAGGGAGGATAGTGGGGAAAGAGAGAAAGAGAAAGGAGAAGAGAAGGAGGGAGGATGGTGGGGAATGAGAGAGTGAGGGAGAGAGGATGTTGGGGAAAGAGAGAGAGGGAGAGAGGATGTTGGGGAGAGAGAGAAAGAGAAAGGAGAAGAGAGGGAGGGAGGGAGGATGGTGGGGAAAGAGAGAGTGAGGGAGAGAGGATGTTGGGGAAAGAGAGAGAGGGGATGGGAGACAGAGGAAAAGAGAGAGAAAGGAGAAGAGAGGGAGAGAGGATGTTGGGGAGAGAGAGCGAGGGAGAGAGGATGTTGGGGAAAGAGAGAGCGAGGGAGAGAGGATGTTGGGGAGCGAGAGAGCGAGGGAGAGAGGATGTTGGGGGAAAGAGCAAGCGAGGGGATGGGAGGATGTTGGGGAAAGAGAGAAAGGAGGAGAGAGGGAGAGAGGATGTTGGGGAAAGAGAGAAAGGAGAAGAGAGGGAGGGAGGATGTTGGGGAGAGAGAGAGGGGATGGGAGGGAGGGAGGATGATGGGGAAAGAGAGAAAGGAGAAGAGAGGGAGAGGATGTTGGGGAAAGACAGAAAGGAGAAGAGAGGGAGAGAGGATGTTGGGGAAAGAGAGAGAAAGGAGGAGAGAGGGGAGGATCTTGGGGAAAGAGAGAGAGGGGGAAGATGTTGGGAAAAGAGAGAGAAAGGAGGAGAGAGGGAGAGAGGATGTTGGGGAAAGAGAGAGAAAGGAGGAGAGAGGGAGAGAGGATCTTGGGGAAAGAGAGAGAAAGGAGGAGAGAGGGAGGGAGGATGTTGGGGAAAGAGAGAAAGGAGAAGAGAGGGAGGGAGGATGTTGGGGAAAGAGAGGGGGAGGATGTTGGGGAAAGAGAGAAAGGAGGAGAGAGGGAGGGAGGATGGTGGGGAAAGAGAGAGCGAGGGAGAGAGGATGTTGAGGAAAGAGAGAGAGAGGGGATGGGAGACAGAGGAAAAGAGAGAGAAAGGAGAAGAGAGGGAGAGAGGATGTTGGGGAGAGAGAGCGAGGAAGAGAGGATGTTGGGGAAAGAGAGAGCGAGGGAGAAAGGATGTTGGGGAGCGAGAGAGCGAGGGAGAGAGGGAGAGAGGATGTTGGGGAAAGAGAAAAAGGAGAAGAGAGGGGGAGGATCTTGGGGAAAGAGAGAAAGGAGAAGAGAGGGAGAGGATGTTGGGGAGAGAGAGAGAAAGGAGGAGAGAGGGGGAGGATCTTGGGGAAAGAGAGAAAGGAGAAGAGAGGGAGAGGATGTTGGGGAAAGACAGAAAGGAGAAGAGGGGGAGAGAGGATGTTGGGGAAAGAGAGAGAAAGGAGAAGAGGGGGAGAGAGGATGTTGGGGAAAGAGAGAGAAAGGAGGAGAGAGGGTGGGGATCTTGGGGAAAGAGAGAGAAAGGAGGAGAGAGGGGGAGGATCTTGGGGAAAGAGAGAGAGGGGGAGGATGTTGGGGAGAGAGAGAGAGGGGATGGGAGGGAGGGAGGATGATGGGGAAAGAGAGAAAGGAGAAGAGAGGGAGGGAGGATGTTGGGGAAAGAGAGAAATGAGGAGAGAGGAAGAAAGGAGAAGAGAGGGAGGGAGGATGTTGGGGAAAGAGAGAAAGGAGAAGAGAGGGAGAGAGGATGTTGGGGAAAGAGAGAGAAAGGAGGAGAGGGGGGGGATCTTGGGGAAAGAGAGAGAAAGGAGGAGAGAGGGGGAGGATCTTGGGGAAAGAGAGAGAGGGGGAGGATGTTGGGGAGAGAGAGAGAGGGGATGGGAGGGAGGGAGGATGATGGGGAAAGAGAGAAAGGAGAAGAGAGGGAGGGAGGATGTTGGGGAAAGAGAGAAATGAGGAGAGAGGGAGAAAGGAGAAGAGAGGGAGGGAGGATGTTGGGGAAAGAGAGAAAGGAGAAGAGAGGGAGAGAGGATGTTGGGGAAAGAGAGAGAAAGGAGGAGAGGGGGGGGATCTTGGGGAAAGAGAGAGAAAGGAGGAGAGAGGGGAAGAGGATGTTGGGGAAAGAGAGAGAGGGGGGATGTTGGGAAAAGAGAGAGAAAGAGGGAGAGAGAGAGAGGATATTGGGGAAAGAGAGAAAGGAGAAGAAAGGGAGGGAGGATGTTGGGGAAAGAGAGAGAAAGGAGGAGAGAGGGAGAGAGGATGTTGGGGAAAGAGAGAGAAAGGAGGAGAGAGGGAGAGAGGATGTTGGGGAAAGAGAGAGAAAGGAGGAGAGAGGGAGAAAGGAGAGAGAGGGAGGGAGGATCTTGGGGAAAGAGAGAGAAATGAGGAGAGAGGGGGAGGATCTTGGGGAAAGAGAGAGAGGGGGAGGATGTTGGGGAGAGAGAGAAAGGAGAAGAGAGGGAGGGAGGATGTTGGGGAAAGAGAGAAATGAGGAGAGAGGGAGAAAGGAGAAGAGAGGGAGGGAGGATGTTGGGGAAAGAGAGAAAGGAGAAGAGAGGGAGAGAGGATGTTGGGGAAAGAGAGAGAAAGGAGGAGAGGGGGGAGGATCTTGGGGAAATAGAGAGAAAGGAGGAGAGAGGGGGAGAGGATGTTGGGGAAAGAGAGAGAGGGGGGATGTTGGGAAAAGAGAGAGAAAGAGGGAGAGAGAGAGAGGATATTGGGGAAAGAGAGAAAGGAGAAGAAAGGGAGGGAGGATGTTGGGGAAAGAGAGAGAAAGGAGGAGAGAGGGAGAGAGGATGTTGGGGAAAGAGAGAGAAAGGAGGAGAGAGGGAGAGAGGATGTTGGGGAAAGAGAGAGAAAGGAGGAGAGAGGGAGAAAGGAGAAGAGAGGGAGGGAGGATGTTGGGGAAAGAGAGAGAAAGGAGAAGAGATGGAGGGAGGATGTTGGGGAATGAGAGAGAACACTGAAAAAGTAAACAGCAACCGCCAAACAGCAGTGATCATTGGGGAGATGAGATGAAGGGTATGGAGGAGAGGAGAGGAGAGGAGAGGGGGGAGGAGAGGAGAGGAGGGGAGAAGAGGACAGGAGAGGGGAGGACAGGGGAGGGGAGGACAGGAGAGGGGAGGGGAGGAAAGGACAGGAGAGGAGAGGGGAAGAGAGGAGAGGAGGAGGCAGACACAGGAATGAAAGTGCTAAAAGTGCAGCTTACACCCCTCTACCACCCAGCTACACCCCCTACCACCCAGCTACACCCCCTACCACCCAGCTACACCCCCTACCACCCCCTACCACCCAGCTACACCCCTCTACCACCCAGCTACACCCCCTACCACCCAGCTACACCCCCTACCACCCAGCTACCCCTCTACCACCCCTCTACCACCCAGCTACACCCCCTACCACCCAGCTACACCCCCTACCACCCAGCTACCCCTCTACCACCTAGCTACACCCCCTACCACCCAGCTACACCCCCCTACCACCCAGCTACACCCCCTACCACCCAGCTACACCCAGCTACCACCTAGCTACACCCCCTACCACCCAGCTACACCCCCCTACCACCCAGCTACACCCCTCTACCACCCAGCTACACCCCCTACCACCCAGCTACACCCAGCTACCACCCAGCATATATATATATATATATATATCTCATATCCAGATCCTAATATATATATATATATATATATATATATATATCTCATATCCAGATCCTAATATATATATATATATATATCTCATATCCAGATCCTAATATATATATATATATATCTCATATCCAGATCCTAATATATATATATATATATATATCTCATATCCAGATCCTAATATAAATATATATATATATCTCATATCCAGATCCTAATATATATATATATATATATCTCATATCCAGATCCTAATATATATATATATATATATATATCTCATATCCAGATCCTAATATATATATATATATATATATATATCTCATATCCAGATCCTAATATATATATATATATATATCTCATATCCAGATCCTAATATATATATATCTCATATCCAGATCCTAATATATATCTCATCTCCAGATCCTAATATATATATATCTCATATCCAGATCCTAATATATATCTCATCTCCAGATCCTAATATATATATATCTCATATCCAGATCCTAATATATATCTCATCTCCAGATCCTAATATATATATATCTCATATCCAGATCCTAATATATATCTCATCTCCAGATCCTAATATATATATATCTCATATCCAGATCCTAATATATATCTCATATCCAGATCCTAATATATATATATCTCATATCCATGCAGTAGTGTGGTGCAGTAGTCCAGTATTCAGGCCTCTCTCTCTCAATTTCAATTGAATTTAAAGGGCTTTATTGTCATGGGAAACATGTTAACGTTGCCAGAGCCAGTGAAATAGATCATAAACAAAAGTGAAATAAACAATAAAAATGAACAGTAAATATTACACTCACAGAAGTTCCAAAACAATAAAGACATTTAAATGTCATATTATGTCTTAATACAGTGTTGTAATGATGTGCAAATAGTTAAGGTACAAAAGGGAAAATAAATCAGCATAAATATGGGTTGTATTTACAATACTGTTTGTTTTTCACTGGTTGCCCTTTTCTTGTGGCAACAGGTCACACATCTTGCTGCTGTGATGTCACACTGTGGTATTCCACCTGATCTCTCTGTGATGTCACACTGTGGTATTCCACCTGATCTCTCTGTGATGTCACACTGTGGTATTCCACCTGATCTCTCTGTGATGTCACACTGTGGTATTCCACCTGATCTCTCTGTGATGTCACACTGTGGTATTCCACCTGATCTCTCTGTGATGTCACACTGTGGTATTCCACCTGATCTCTCTGTGATGTCACACTGTGGTATTCCACCTGATCTCTCTGTGATGTCACACTGTGGTATTCCACCTGATCTCTCTGTGATGTCACACTGTGGTATTCCACCTGATCTCTCTAGATGTCACACTGTGGTATTCCACCTGATCTCTCTGTGATGTCACACTGTGGTATTCCACCTGATCTCTCTGTGATGTCACACTGTGGTATTCCACCTGATCTCTCTAGATGTCACACTGTGGTATTCCACCTGATCTCTCTGTGATGTCACACTGTGGTATTCCACCAGATCTCTCTGTGATGTCACACTGTGGTATTCCACCTGATCTCTCTGTGATGTCACACTGTGGTATTCCACCAGATCTCTCTGTGATGTCACACTGTGGTATTCCACCTGATCTCTCTGTGATGTCACACTGTGGTATTCCACCTGATCGCTCTGTGATGTCACACTGTGGTATTTCACCCAGTAGATATGGGAGTTGCTTTGTGGATCTGTGTAATCTGAAGGAAATATATCATCTCCTAATGTGACCGACCCACTGAATGGTACTCAGACAGGCTCCATCATCTCCTAATGTGACCGACCCACTGAATGGTACTCAGACAGGCTCCTAATGTGACCGACCCACTGAATGGTACTCAGACAGGCTCCTAATGTGACCGACCCACTGAATGGTACTCAGACAGGCTCCTAATGTGACCGACCCACTGAATGGTACTCAGACAGGCTCCTAATGTGACCGACCCACTGAATGGTACTCAGACAGGCTCCTAATGTGACTGACCAACTGAATGGTCACCCCTCATAGCCTGGTTCCTCTCTAGGTTTATAATCTCCACCCAGCACAGCCAGAAGAGGACTGGCCCACCCCTCATAGCCTGGTTCCTCTCTAGGTTTATAATCTACACCCCTCAGAGCCTGGTTCCTCTCTAGGTTTCTTCCTAGATTCCTGCCTTTTTCTCAGGAGTTTTTCCTAGCCACTGTGCTTATACAGCTGCATTGCTTGCTGTTTGGGGTTTTAGGCTGGGATTCTGTATAGCAGTTTGTGACATCGGCTTAAAAGGACTTTATAAATGATTGATTGAATACCAAAATGTAAAACTAAAATGTCCTGGACGGGTGGGAGCAGGATGGCAGGATGTGACTGTAGACAGACAGGATGTGACTGTGGACGGGCAGGGTGTGACTGTAGACGGGCAGGGTGTGACTGTAGACGGGCAGGGTGTGACTGTAGACGGGCAGGGTGTGACTGTAGACGGGCAGGGTGTGACTGTAGACGGGCAGGGTGTGACTGTAGACGGGCAGGGTGTGACTGTAGACGGGCAGGGTGTGACTGTAGACGGGCAGGGTGTGACTGTAGACGGGCAGGGTGTGACTGTAGACGGGCAGGGTGTGACTGTAGACGGGCAGGGTGTGACTGTAGACGGGCAGGGTGTGACTGTAGACGGGCAGGGTGTGACTGTAGACGGGCAGGGTGTGACTGTAGACGGGCAGGGTGTGACTGTAGACGGGCAGGGTGTGACTGTAGACGGGCAGGGTGTGACTGTAGACGGGCAGGGTGTGACTGTAGACGGGCAGGGTGTGACTGTAGACGGGCAGGGTGTGACTGTAGACGGGCAGGGTGTGACTGTAGACGGGCAGGGTGTGACTGTAGACGGGCAGGGTGTGACTGTAGACGGGCAGGGTGTGACTGTAGACGGGCAGGGTGTGACTGTAGACGGGCAGGGTGTGACTGTAGACGGGCAGGGTGTGACTGTAGACGGGCAGGGTGTGACTGTAGACGGGCAGGGTGTGACTGTAGACGGGCAGGGTGTGACTGTAGACGGGCAGGGTGTGACTGTAGACGGGCAGGGTGTGACTGTAGACGGGCAGGGTGTGACTGTAGACGGGCAGGGTGTGACTGTAGACGGGCAGGGTGTGACTGTAGACGGGCAGGGTGTGACTGTAGACGGGCAGGGTGTGACTGTAGACGGGCAGGGTGTGACTGTAGACGGGCAGGGTGTGACTGTAGACGGGCAGGGTGTGACTGTAGACGGGCAGGGTGTGACTGTAGACGGGCAGGGTGTGACTGTAGACGGGCAGGGTGTGACTGTAGACGGGCAGGGTGTGACTGTAGACGGGCAGGGTGTGACTGTAGACGGGCAGGGTGTGACTGTAGACGGGCAGGGTGTGACTGTAGACGGGCAGGGTGTGACTGTAGACGGGCAGGGTGTGACTGTAGACGGGCAGGGTGTGACTGTAGACGGGCAGGGTGTGACTGTAGACGGGCAGGGTGTGACTGTAGACGGGCAGGGTGTGACTGTAGACGGGCAGGGTGTGACTGTAGACGGGCAGGGTGTGACTGTAGACGGGCAGGGTGTGACTGTAGACGGGCAGGGTGTGACTGTAGACGGGCAGGGTGTGACTGTAGACGGGCAGGGTGTGACTGTAGACGGGCAGGGTGTGACTGTAGACGGGCAGGATGTGACTGTAGACGGGCAGGATGTGACTGTAGACGGGCAGGATGTGACTGTAGACGGGCAGGATGTGACTGTAGACGGGCAGGATGTGACTGTAGACGGGCAGGATGTGACTGTAGACGGGCAGGATGTGACTGTAGACGGGCAGGATGTGACTGTAGACGGGCAGGATGTGACTGTAGACGGGCAGGATGTGACTGTAGACGGGCAGGATGTGACTGTAGACGGGCAGGATGTGACTGTAGACGGGCAGGATGTGACTGTAGACGGGCAGGATGTGACTGTAGACGGGCAGGATGTGACTGTAGACGGGCAGGATGTGACTGTAGACGGGCAGGATGTGACTGTAGACGGGCAGGATGTGACTGTAGACGGGCAGGATGTGACTGTAGACGGGCAGGATGTGACTGTAGACGGGCAGGATGTGACTGTAGACGGGCAGGATGTGACTGTAGACGGGCAGGATGTGACTGTAGACGGGCAGGATGTGACTGTAGACGGGCAGGATGTGACTGTAGACGGGCAGGATGTGACTGTAGACGGGCAGGATGTGACTGTAGACGGGCAGGATGTGACTGTAGACGGGCAGGATGTGACTGTAGACGGGCAGGATGTGACTGTAGACGGGCAGGATGTGACTGTAGACGGGCAGGATGTGACTGTAGACGGGCAGGATGTGACTGTAGACGGGCAGGATGTGACTGTAGACAGGCAGGATGTGACTGTAGACAGGCAGGATGTGACTGTAGACAGGCAGGATGTGACTGTAGACAGGCAGGATGTGACTGTAGACAGGCAGGATGTGACTGTAGACAGGCAGGATGTGACTGTAGACAGGATGTGACTGTAGACAGGATGTGACTGTAGACAGGATGTGACTGTAGACAGGATGTGACTGTAGACAGGCAGGATGTGACTGTAGACAGGATGTGACTGTAGACAGACAGGATGTGACTGAAGACAGGCAGGATGTGACTGTAGACAGGCAGGATGTGACTGTAGACAGGCAGGATGTGACTGTAGACAGGATGTGACTGTAGACAGGATGTGACTGTAGACAGGATGTGACTGTAGACAGGATGTGACTGTAGACAGGCAGGATGTGATTGTAGACAGGCAGGATGTGACTGTAGACAGGCAGGATGTGACTGTAGACAGGCAGGATGTGACTGTAGACAGGCAGGATGTGACTGTAGACAGGATGTGACTGTAGACAGGATGTGACTGTAGACAGGCAGGATGTGACTGTAGACAGGATGTGACTGTAGACAGGATGTGACTGTAGACAGGATGTGACTGTAGACAGGCAGGATGTGACTGTAGACAGGCAGGATGTGACTGTAGACAGGCAGGATGTGACTGTAGACAGGCAGGATGTGACTGTAGACAGGCAGGATGTGACTAGACAGGATGTGACTAGACAGGATGTGACTGTAGACAGGATGTGACTGTAGACAGGCAGGATGTGACTGTAGACAGGCAGGATGTGACTGTAGACAGGCAGGATGTGATTGTAGACAGGCAGGATGTGACTGTAGACAGGCAGGATGTGACTGTAGACAGGCAGGATGCGACTGTAGACGGGCAGGATGCGGCTGTAGACGGGCAGGATGCGACTGTAGACGGGCAGGATGTGACTGTAGACGGGCAGGATGTGACTGTAGACGGGCAGGATGTGACTGTAGACAGGCAGGATGTGACTGTAGACAGGCAGGATGTGATTGTAGACAGGCAGGATGTGACTGTAGACAGGCAGGATGTGACTGTAGACAGGCAGGATGTGACTGTAGACGGGCAGGATGCGACTGTAGACGGGCAGGATGCGACTGTAGACGGGCAGGATGTGACTGTAGACGGGCAGGATGTGACTGTAGACGGGCAGGATGTGACTGTAGACGGGCAGGATGTGACTGTAGACGGACAGGATGTGACTGTAGACGGGCAGGATGTGACTGTAGACGGGCAGGATGTGACTGTAGACGGACAGGATGTGACTGTAGACGGGCAGGATGTGACTGTAGACGCGCAGGATGTGACTGTAGACGGACAGGATGTGACTGTAGACGGGCAGGATGTGACTGTAGACGGGCAGGATGTGACTGTAGACAGGCAGGATGTGACTGTAGACAGGCAGGATGTGACTGTGGACAGGCAGGATGTGACTGTAGACGGGCAGGATGTGACTGTGGACAGACAGGATGTGACTGTAGACAGGCAGGATGTGACTGTAGACAGACAGGATGTGACTGTAGACAGACAGGATGTGACTGTAGACAGGCAGGATGTGACTGTAGACAGGCAGGATGTGACTGTAGACAGGCAGGATGTGACTGTAGACAGGCAGGATGTGATTGTAGACAGGCAGGATGTGATTGTAGACAGGCAGGATATGATTGTAGACAGACACACTGAATGGTTCTCAGACAGGCAGGATGTGACTGTGGACAGGCAGGATGTGATTGTAGACAGGCAGGATGTGACTGTAGACAGGCAGGATGTGACTGTAGACAGGCAGGATGTGACTGTAGACAGGCAGGATGTGACTGTAGACAGGCAGGATGTGACTGTAGACAGGCAGGATGTGACTGTGGACAGACAGGATGTGACTGTAGACAGGCAGGATGTGACTGTAGACAGACAGGATGTGACTGTAGACAGGCAGGATGTGACTGTAGACAGACAGGATGTGACTGTAGACAGACAGGATGTGACTGTAGACAGGCAGGCTGTGACTGTAGACGGGCAGGATGTGACTGTAGACGGGCAGGATGTGACTGTAGACGGGCAGGATGTGACTGTAGACGGGCAGGATGTGACTGTAGACAGGCAGGATGTGACTGTGGACAGGCAGGATGTGACTGTAGACAGGCAGGATGTGACTGTAGACAGGCAGGATGTGACTGTAGACAGGCAGGATGTGATTGTAGACAGGCAGGATGTGATTGTAGACAGGCAGGATATGATTGTAGACAGGCAGGATATGATTGTAGACAGGCAGGATATGATTGTAGACAGGCACACTGAATGGTTCTCAGACAGGCAGGATGTGACTGTGGACAGGCAGGATGTGATTGTAGACAGGCAGGATGTGACTGTAGACGGGCAGGATGTGACTGTGGACGGGCAGGATGTGACTGTGGACGGGCAGGATGTGACTGCGGACGGGCAGGATGTGACTGCGGACGGGCAGGATGCGACTGCGGACGGGCAGGATGCGACTGCGGACGGGCAGGATGCGACTGCGGACGGGCAGGATGCGACTGCGGACGGGCAGGATGCGACTGCGGACGGGCAGGATGCGACTGCGGACGGGCAGGATGCGACTGCGGACGGGCAGGATGCGACTGCGGACGGGCAGGATGCGACTGCGGACGGGCAGGATGCGACTGCGGACGGGCAGGATGCGACTGCGGACGGGCAGGATGCGACTGCAGACAGACTGCATCATTGTTCAATGTGAGGGAGACAGACCTTCCACCGGAGACTCACATTGAAGTGGAGAGTTTCACAGCCCCCGCCTCTCCTCCCACCCCACGGCTGTTTGTTCATTTCTGCCTAGCGTCTCCCATGGCGATGGTGGAGTGTGAGACTGGATGTCTGAGCTCACCTTCCAACCAATCAATGAGCAGAGCAGCAGGGTAACCGTCGTTGCCTGTCTAATACAGCTCCTGAGAGTGGGGGACACCTCACCAGCCTGAGACAGGACTCACTGCAGCTGCAGAGTGGAACAGTGTCCTGCTCCGACTCCGCATAACCAGCACAGGGCCAGCTGCAGAGTGGAACAGTGTCCTGCTCCGACTCCGCATAACCAGCACAGGGCCAGCTGCAGAGTGGAACAGTGTCCTGCTCCGACTCCACATAACCAGCACAGGGCCAGCTGCAGAGTGGAACAGTGTCCTGCTCCGACTCCGCATAACCAGCACAGGGCCAGCTGCAGAGTGGAACAGTGTCCTCCTCCGACTCTGCATAACCAGCACAGGGCCAGCTGCAGAGTGGAACAGTGTCCTGCTCCGACTCCACATAACCAGCACAGGGCCAGCTGCAGAGTGGAACAGTGTCCTGCTCCGACTCCGCCTAACCAGCACAGGGCCAGCTGCAGAGTGGAACAGTGTCCTGCTCCGACTCCGGATGTGGTCAGGGTGATGTGGTCAGGGTGATGTGACATGTGGTCAGGGTGACGTGACATGTGGTCAGGGTGACGTGACATGTGGTCAGGGTGACATGTGGTCAGGGTGACATGTGGTCGGGGTGACGTGGTCAGGGTGACGTGGTCAGGGTGATGTGACATGTGGTCAGGGTGATGTGGTCAGGGTGATGTGGCATGTGGTCAGGGTGATGTGGTCAGGGTGATGTGGCCAGGGTGATGTGGCATGTGGTCAGGGTGATGTGGTCAGGGTGATGTGGCATGTGGTCAGGGTGATGTGACATGTGGTCAGGATGATGTGGTCAGGGAGATGTGACATGTGGTCAGGGTGATGTGGCATGTGGTCAGGGTGATGTGACATGTGGTCAGGTTGATGTGGTCAGGGTGATGTGGCATGTGGTCAGGGTGATGTGGTCAGGGTGATGCGGTCAGGGTGATGCGGTCAGGGTGATGTGGTCAGGGTGATGTGGCATGTGGTCAGGTTGATGCGGTCAGGTTGATGTGGTCAGGATGATGTGGCATGTGGTCAGGTTGATGTGGTCAGGTTGATGTGGTCAGGGTGATGTGGCATGTGGTCAGGGTGATGTGGCATGTGGTCGGGGTGATGTGACATGTGGTCAGGGTGATGTGGTCGGGGTGATGTGACATGCGGTCAGGGTGATGTGGTCGGGGTGATGTGACATGTGGTCAGGTTGATGCGGTCAGGTTGATGTGGTCAGGATGATGTGGCATGTGGTCAGGGTGATGTGACATGTGGTCAGGGTGATGTGGTCAGGTTGATGTGGTCAGGTTGATGTGGTCAGGGTGATGTGGCATGTGGTCAGGGTGATGTGGCGTGGTCAGGGTGTGATGTAGTCAGGGTGATGTGGTCAGGGTGATGCGGTCAGGGTGATGCGGTCAGGGTGATGCGGTCAGGGTGATGCGGTCAGGGTGATGCGGTCAGGGTGATGTGGCATGTGGTCAGGTTGATGCGGTCAGGGTGATGTGGCATGTGGTCAGGGTGATGGGTGATGTGGTCAGGGTGATGTGACATGTGGTCAGGGTGATGTGGTCGGGGTGATGTGACATGTGGTCAGGGTGATGTGGTCGGGGTGATGTGACATGTGGTCAGGGTGATGTGGTCGGGGTGATGTGACATGTGGTCAGGTTGATGTGACATGTGGTCAGGGTGATGTGGTCAGGTTGATGTGACATGTGGCCAGGTTGATGTGGTCAGGGTGATGTGACATGTGGTCAGGGTGATGTGGTCAGGGTGATGTGTCATGTGGTCAGGGTGATGTGGTCAGGGTGATGTGGTCAGGGTGATGTGACATGTGGTCAGGTTGATGTGGTCAGGGTGATGTGGTCAGGTTGATGTGGTCAGGTTGATGTGGTCAGGTTGATGTGGTCAGGGTGATGTGACGTGGTCAGGGTGTGATGTGGTCAGGGTGTGATGTAGTCAGGGTGATGTGGCATGTGGTCAGGGTGATGTGGTCAGGGTGATGTGGTCAGGTTGATGTGGCATGTGGTCAGGGTGATGTGGTCAGGGTGATGTGGTCAGGTTGATGTGGTCAGGTTGATGTGGTCAGGGTGATGTGACATGTGGTCAGGTTGATGTGGTCAGGTTGATGTGGTCAGGGTGATGTGGCATGTGGTCAGGGTGATGTGGCATGTGGTCGGGGTGATGTGACATGTGGTCAGGGTGATGTGGTCGGGGTGATGTGACATGCGGTCAGGGTGATGTGGTCGGGGTGATGTGACATGTGGTCAGGTTGATGTGACATGTGGTCAGGGTGATGTGGTCAGGGTGATGTGACATGTGGTCAGGGTGATGTGGTCAGGGTGATGTGACATGTGGTCAGGGTGATGTGGTCAGTGTGATGTGACATGTGGTCAGGTTGATGTGGTCAGGGTGATGTGACATGTGGTCAGGGTGATGTGGTCAGGGTTATGTGGTCAGGGTTATGTGGTCAGGTTGATGTGGTCAGGTTGATGTGGTCAGGTTGATGTGACATGTGGTCAGGGTGATGTGATGCGATCGGGGTGATGCGGTCGGGGTGATGCGGTGATGCGGTCGGGGTGATGCGGTGGGGGTGATGCGGTCGGGGTGATGTGGTCGGGGTGATGTTACCGACCTTTAAACCCTCACAACGTGTTGACACCAGCTATAAAACAAGGCTTGTGATAGACAAGGAAGTCTCATGCAGATGAAGATGGCTGACTGTTGTGTTCAGTACAAGCTGAGTCCCGGTACGGGGGCCGGGGTGATGTAACAGCCCAGTCAGCCAAGCAGAGTCCTGGTACTGGGGGGGATGATGTAAAATCCAGGCAGAAGAGAGACTGTTCACACTACATTTCATCTGCCAAAGTAGAGAGAACAAAACAGCACTCAAAATGGTAATGAATGTGGAGCTGCTTACAAACAGGGGAACAAGGTAGTGTAGCAGACTGGGCTGAGGGGTAGTCTAGCAGACTGGGCTGTGGGGTAGTCTAGCAGACTGGGCTGTGGGGTAGTCTAGCAGACTGGGCTGTGGGGTAGTCTAGCAGACTGGGCTGTGGGGTAGTCTAGCAGACTGGGCTGTGGGGTAGTCTAGCAGACTGGGCTGAGGGGTAGTCTAGCAGACTGGGCTGAGGGGTAGTCTAGCAGACTGGGCTGAGGGGTAGTCTAGCAGACTGGGCTGTGGGGTAGTCTAGCAGACTGGGCTGTGGGGTAGTCTAGCAGACTGGGCTGTGGGGTAGTCTAGCAGACTGGGCTGTGGGGTAGTCTAGCAGACTGGGCTGTGGGGTAGTCTAGCAGACTGGGCTGTGGGGTAGTCTAGCAGACTGGGCTGTGGGGTAGTCTAGCAGACTGGGCTGTGGGGTAGTCTAGCAGACTGGGCTGAGGGGTAGTCTAGCAGACTGGGCTGAGGGGTAGTCTAGCAGACTGGGCTGTGGGGTAGTCTAGCAGACTGGGCTGTGGGGTAGTCTAGCAGACTGGGCTGTGGGGTAGTCTAGCAGACTGGGCTGAGGGGTAGTCTAGCAGACTGGGCTGAGGGGTAGTCTAGCAGACTGGGCTGAGGGGTAGTCTAGCAGACTGGGCTGAGGGGTAGTCTAGCAGACTGGGCTGAGGGGTAGTCTAGCAGACTGGGCTGAGGGGTATGTCTAGCAGACTGGGCTGAGGGGTAGTCTAGCAGACTGGGCTGAGGGGTAGTCTAGCAGACTGGGCTGAGGGGTAGTCTAGCAGACTGGGCTGTGGGGTGGTCTTGGCCCCAGAGCGGGGGCTGGTCTTGGCCCCAGCTAGCTACAGAGCAGGGGGCTGGCCGAGGCGTCAGCTAGCTACAGAGCAGGGGGCTGGTCGAGGCGTCAGCTAGCTACAGAGCAGGGGGCTGGTCGAGGCGTCAGCTAGCTACAGAGCAGGGGGCTGGTCGAGGCGTCAGCTAGCTACAGAGCAGGGGGCTGGTCGAGGCGTCAGCTAGCTACGGAGCGGGGCTGGTCGTGGCCCCCAGCTAGCTACGGAGCGGGGCTGGTCGTGGCCCCCAGCTAGCTACGGAGCGGGGCTGGTCGTGGCCCCCAGCTAGCTACGGAGCGGGGCTGGTCGTGGCCCCCAGCTAGCTACAGAGCAGGGGCTGGTCGTGGCCCCCAGCTAGCTACAGAGCGGGGGGCTGGTTGAGGCGTCAGCTAGCTACAGAGCGGGGGCTGGTCGTGGCCCCCAGCTAGCTACGGAGCGGGGCTGGTCGTGGCCCCCAGCTAGCTACGGAGCGGGGCTGGTCGTGGCCCCCAGCTAGCTACAGAGCGGGGTGGCTGGTCGAGGCGTCAGCTAGCTACAGAGCGGGGGGCTGGTCGAGGCATCAGCTAGCTACAGAGCGGGGCCAGGGAGAAGCAGTCTGAGGTGATCACGACAGCCAAAGGCTAGGAGCTCTGCCTGAACAGTGTTGGACTGAGTTCCCTGTCTGATATCTCATGGAAACAGCCCTATGGGCACAGGTCTAAAGTAGTGCACTATATAGGGAATAGGGTTCCATTTGGGCCTGGTCTAAACTAGTGCACTACATAGGGGATTGGGTGGGTTCTGGTCTATAGTAGTGCACTATATAGGGAATAGGGTGGGTCCTGGTCTAAAGTAGTGCACTATATAGGGAATAGGGTTCCATTGGGTCCTGGTATAAAGTAGTGCACTAAATTGGGAATAGGGTGAGTCCTGGTCTAAAGTAGTGCACTAAATTGGGAAGAGGGTTCTGGGTTCCATTTGGGACACTGCCTGTCCTCTCCCCGTAGAGAGCTCAGCGCTGGTCACGGTGCCGCCTGGCGTGGCAGTAAGTCTGGCTGTTGCATTAAATATCAGCAGCCGTCCAGCTGACTAGACTACAGGAGCAGACTGGTGATTAACTGTACTGTTCACAGCTATAGTCAGAGAGAAGACTGGCGGGATGATTGTTTGAGTCTATTGAACCAAATGTACCAATATGAATGATGTACCAATGACAGGGCTCCTGACTGTGATGGGTCCATAAAGAAAGGAACATTCCCACAACACAACCCTATTTAATAGCTGTGGGCCTCATGTGTGAAGGGAGGTGATGGACACAGCGCGACAAGTTCATGGTTGAATCAGACACGTCACGCAACATCCAGTGTAAGACGTCACATGACAGAGGTACTCAACTCACAAGGTCAATCAATAATAATAAATATTTAGGTTTCATAGAAATGGAATTTATATTTTCAAACTGACGCTACAGACATGGACAATGTGCATTATTATTATTCAATGGAGCGTTGCTATTTGCACGAGATCGCTGAGCTCGCTGGCTGTATATCATCACCCTCCATACTGGCCAATGGCCTGCTACAGTAGTTCCACACAATCCCACAGAGGCTATCCGGTGTATCTGGAACAGTTGTTCAAGTACTATGTGAATTTAACCAGGTTCATGTATTCATTTTTGTATTCGAAAATCATTTTGATGCACTGAGAGAGAAAGAGGCGACGATTCTCAGAACATATGTGGCTCTACAAATGTTTTATTTCCTTTTGGATGCAGAGTCAGTTCTGCTTGATTAAAACGACCTGATCTCCAAAGTCCACGTCTATAGTCTCTATCAACCACACACAACGCAGTTACAGCGGTGCAGTACAGCACCGGTTACAAATCAATCACATCGGGCTAGTAGCAGAATAAATTATTATAAACATATTTACAAACGTCGATTAAATCTGGCCAACCGATAGCGAGGAAGAGAAAAGGCGTCTCCTAATTGACCCTGCAGCTGATCAGATCTAGTGCGCTGATCAGATCTAGTGCATCAGATCTAGTGCACTAGTATCCTTGGAGACGCACTTTCCAACTTTCCAACAGTGGTAAGACCACCCCCATCTAGCTTGCTGGCTAGCTACAGTACATCATTATAAAGGGGCAACTGTTAAACCCTAACAGTAAAAACGGTAGCTACCCGTCCCCAAAGCAACGTAAACTACACATTTTACAGTAAAATACAGCCATCAGTCTCACCTGTAAATGCAGCCAAATAAGTACGCTCGTGCACGGCGACTGTACGCTGCTCTTCACCATCAGAGGAACACAACACACCAAGATGAGAAACTGGAGCTGTAGCGCCCCCTGCTGAGAAGTAGCGGTAGCTGCTCTGAGTACTTTTACATGCGCAGTAATAATTAGTAGTGATGGACCGGTATGACATTTTTGTCTGATACCATATCCAATATTTAGCTTGCCCCCCCAAAAAAACGATACTGAAAACCGATATTTAACATTTCTGCGGCCTTAAGCATTCTAGTACAGTTAAATAGTTAACATGGACGCAGCAGTCTAAGGCATCTCAATGCAAGAGTCGTCACTGCAGTCCCTGGTTCGAATCCAGGCTGTATCACATCTGGCCGTGATTGGGAGTCCCATAGGGCGGCGTACAATTGGCCCAGCGTCGTCCACGTTTGGCCGGGTTGCAGTCATTATAAATAATAATTTGTTCTTAACCGACTTGCCTTGTTAAATAAAGAATACACACAGACCAGAAAGTTATTTTGTTGCCATTTACGTCCCCAATACAAGTCAAAAATAATCAAAACCTATTTCTTTCAATTGCTAGACATCAGCCGATACCGATGTTGCCATTTTTAGCTAATATCGCCCGATACGTTGACCCATATATCGTACATCCCTAATAATTAGATCCTGAACTGATTATGGCAGGAGGCAGATGATGCAATAGTCATGCATATCTTAAAATCAGCCTAATGTCAAAATCTAAGTATGTTTCAAATACACTGATTAAAACACCTGGTTTTCTGAGTAAATCTGTGGAATTATAAGGACATTTAAAACTCATATGGGCATCCCAGCTGTGTATTTGACCTGCACATCTGCACCAGCCAGCCAAGTTATTTATTTACTTAACTAGGCAAGTCAGTTAAGAACAAATTCTTATTTACAATGACGGCCTAAACCTGGACGACGCTGGGTCAAATGTGTGCCGCCCTATGGGACTCCCAATCACAGTCAGTTGTGATACAGCCTCGAGTGAAGTGAGTGTATGTGGGTTTAATCACATCGTCCTCTTTAAAGTCTACTCTGGGATAAAAACAAAGTAAGCAAAATACCCGTTCTCTGTGTTCATACCGTCCTTGAATGAGGACTCAACTCTTGCCAGTTTACCTCACCTGTTGTGGTCCGAGTCCTCGTTGCGTTCACATTGCTATGTTTAGAAAGGAACCAAGATCCTTTTCCAACATTCACTCAATGCACTGTGGGTTTTCCCCCAAGTGCAGGACTAGCCATTCCATCAGACAGCTAGATATAATACCTACTTACATTTTATATACAAACTCAGCAAAAAAAGAAAACAGCCCTTTTTTCAGGACCCGGTCTTTAAAAGATAATCTGTAAAAATCCAAATAACCACAGATCTTCATTGTAAAGGGTTTAAACACTGTTTTCCATGCTTGTTCAATGAACCATAAACAATTAATGAACATGCACCTGTGGAACGGTCGTTAAGACACTAACAGCTTACAGACAGAAGGCAATTAAGGTCACAGTTACGAAAACTAAAGAGACCTTTCTACTGACTCTGAAAAACATCAAAAGAAAGATGCCCAGGGTCTCTGCTCACCTGCGTGAACGTGCCTTAGGCATGCTGCAAGGAGGCATGAGGACTGCAGATGTGGCCAGGGCAATGAATTGCAAGACGCCTAAGACAGCGCTTCAGGGAGACAGGACGGACATCTGATCGTCCTCTCAGTGGCAGACCACGTGTAACAACACCTGCACAGGATCGGTACATCCGAACATCACACCTGCGGGACAGGTGCTTCTACACCTGCATTGCTTGCTGTTTGGGGTTTCAGGCTGGGTTTCTGTACAGCACTTTGAGACATCAGCTGATGTAAAAAGGGCTTTATAAATACATTTGATATGAGGTACAGGATGGCAACAACAACTGCCCGAGTTACACCAGGAACACACAATCCCTCCATCAGTGCTCAGACTGTCTGCAATAGGCTGAGAGAGGCTGGACTAAGAGCTTGTAGGCCTGTTGTAAAGCAGGTCCTCACCAGACATCACCTGCAACAACGTTGCTCTTCACTGACGAGTCAAGGTTGTCTCAGCAGGGGTGATGGTCGGATTCGCATTTATCGTCAAAGGAATGAGCGTTACACCGAGGCCTGTACTCTGGAGCGGGATCGATTTGGAGGTGGAGGGTCCGTCATGGTCTGGGGCGGCGTGTCACAGCATCATCTGACTAGGCTTGTTGTCATTGCAGGCAATCTCAACGCTGTGCGTTACACGGAAGACATCCGCCTCCCTCATGTGGTACCCTTCCTGCAGGCTCATCCTGACATGACCCTCCATCCAGCATGACAATGCCCTCAGCCATACTGCTTGTTCTGTGTGTGATTTCCTGCAAGACAGGAATGTCAGTGTTCTGCCATGGACAGTGACGAGCCCGGATCTCAATCCCATTGAGCACGCCTGGGACCTGTTGGATCGGAGGGTGAGGGCTAGGGCCATTCCCACCAGAAATGTCTGGGAACTTGCAGGTGCCTTGGTGGAAGAGTGGGGTAACATCTCACAGCAAGACCTGGCAAATCTGGTGCAGTCCATGAGGAGGAGATGCACTGCAGTACTTAATGCAGCTGGTGGCCACACCAGATACTGACTGTTACTTTTGACCCCCCCCCCCCCCTTTGTTCAGGGACACATTATTCTATTTCTGTTAGTCACATGTCTGTGGAACTTGTTCAGTTTATGTCTCAGTTGTTGAATCCTGTTATGTTCATACTAATATTTACACATGTTAAGTTTGCTGAAAATAAACGCAGTTAACAGTTTCTTTTTTTTTGCTGAGTTTATAATACCTACTTACATTTTGGAAGCTAATAGAATGTCTCCTCTTTGAACTAAAAAAGCAATCACTAATCAGAAGATACTATTAACATGTAAATAATATTAACAGAATAAATAGCAGAATAATAAGTGTATATTTGTAAAGTGTCCACCCGATGTGGGCTACTGGCCCTTTAATAAGATCTGGGACCGATGCCGTACCTCCGTGGTGTGATTCTCACCAAATATGTCTTCTCACAATGGAGTAAACAGTGTACGAAGCTCTCTCTGCCTTTAGATCACAAATTACAAACATAATCTGAACCAAAAACTCCCCACATATTTGAATTTCTGTACATCCTTGACAACCGCTAATCAAAAAACACATTTTTATCTGCATATCTCTCTATCGCGGCCGTTGGTCTCCAGCGAGGGGTCGCGGCCGTTGGTCTCCAGCGAGGGGTCGCGGCCGTTGGTCTCCAGCGAGGGGTCGCGGCCGTTGGTCTCCAGCGAGGGGTCGCGGCCGTTGGTCTCCAGCGAGGGGTCGCGGCCGTTGGTCTCCAGCGAGGGGTCGCGGCCGTTGGTCTCCAGCGAGGGGTCGCGGCCGTTGGTCTCCAGCGAGGGGTCGCGGCCGTTGGTCTCCCGCGAGGGGTCGCGGCCGTTGGTCTCCAGCGAGGGGTCGCGGCCGTTGGTCTCCCGCGAGGGGTCGCGGCCGTTGGTCTCCCGCGAGGGGTCGCGGCCGTTGGTCTCCCGCGAGGGGTCGCGGCCGTTGGTCTCCAGCGAGGGGTCGCGGCCGTTGGTCTCCCGCGAGGGGTCGCGGCCGTTGGTCTCCCGCGAGGGGTCGCGGCCGTTGGTCTCCAGCGAGGGGTCGCGGCCGTTGGTCTCCAGCGAGGGGTCGCGGCCGTTGGTCTCCAGCGAGGGGTCGCGGCCGTTGGTCTCCAGCGAGGGGTCGCGGCCGTTGGTCTCCAGCGAGGGGTCGCGGCTGTAGTTTAATGTGCTGCAGTAGTGTGTGGTGGGGGAACCTGGGGAGCTTTGTGTTCACATTGTCCTAAAAAGGGAACCTGAACGCGGAATTCAAGCAAACCAAACTCGGACCCCCTCTTGAGATGGTCTCAGTTGGGTTCACTTTGGGCGTTCGAGGGGTCGGAGATCCTTCGGAGTGTTCAGACTGCACCAAAAAAACAAGCGAACCACAATGAGTTCACAGAAATAGTCTGAAAGGGACCAATCAGAAGCACTTGGTCCTGTAAAGGACCAATCAGAAGCACTTGGTCCTGTAAGTGGCTCTGAGTAAGAGTCTGCTAACTGCCAGACGTGTAGGGACCAATCAGAAGCACTTGGTCCTGTAAGGGACCAATCAGAAGCACTTGGTCCTGTAAGTGGCTCTGGATAAGAGTCTGCTAACTGCCAGACATGTAGGGACCAATCAGAAGCACTTGGTCCTGTAAGGGACCAATCAGAAGCACTTGGTCCTGTAAGTGGCTCTGGATAAGAGTTTGCTAACTGCCAGACATGTAGGGACCAATCAGAAGCACTTGGTCCTGTAAAGGACCAATCAGAAGCACTTGGTCCTGCAAGTGGCTCTGGATAAGAGTCTGCTAACTGACATGTAGGAGTCTCTGCATTTTGTTTGAAGTTTTAGCTAAAAGTCTCAGAATACATATAAAATAGAAATAGGCATCTCTGTCCAGAAATTTAACATTAACATTGCAAAAACATAAAAAGCGAGCAAACTGTTTGACAAATCTTTATTTTATCAAGTTCATTTAAAATCACAATAACATAAAATATAAACCATGTGCTTTTTTTTAAAGCGTGTGCAATTTCTAATAGAAAACCAAAGTAGGGAACAATGATTGAGTTGATGGTGGAAAACCTCCTCCTGGCCCAGCACTGAGGTTACTCTGAGTTCATCAGTAGGTCCACGGACCAAAACCCCATGTAAACCCTGTCACATGACATCAGCCATGCCAACTCTCTTCAAGTTGTACTGGGCATCAAATGTTTCTAGTCTGCTAGCTCTACGCAGACCCCCAGAGGATAGGATATAGAGCTGTAGTCTGCTCTATGCAGACCCCCAGAGGATAGGATAGAGAGCTGTAGTCTGCTAGCTCTATGCAGACCCCCAGAGGATAGGATATAGAGCTGTAGTCTGCTAGCTCCATGCAGACCCCCAGAGGATAGGCTATAGAGCTGTAGTCTGCTAGCTCCATGCAGACCCCCAGAGGATAGGCTATAGAGCTGTAGTCTGCTCTATGCAGACCCCCAGAGGATAGGATAGAGAGCTGTAGTCTGCTAACTCCATGCAGACCCCCAGAGGATAGGCTATAGAGCTGTAGTCTGCTAGCTCCATGCAGACCCCCAGAGGATAGGCTATAGAGCTGTAGTCTGCTAGCTCCATGCAGACCCCCAGAGGATAGGCTATAGAGCTGTAGTCTGCTAGCTCCATGCAGACCCCCAGAGAATAGGCTATAGAGCTGTAGTCTGCTCTACGCAGACCTCCAGAGGATAGGCTATAGAGCTGTAGTCTGCTAGCTCTATGCAGACCCCCAGAGGATAGGTTATAGAGCTGTAGTCTGCTAGCTCTATGCAGACCTCCAGAGGATAGGATATAGAGCTGTAGTCTGCTAGCTCTACGCAGACCCCAAGAGGATATGCTATAGAGCTGTAGTCTGCTCTACGCAGACCCCCAGAGGATAGGATATATGAATGAGACGTTGGGACGTTGCCAGGAGTGGAACCAATGAGACGTTGGGACGTTGCCAGGAGTGGAACCAATGAGACGTTGGGACGTTGCCAGGAGTGGAACCAATGAGACGTTGGGACGTTGCCAGGAGTGGAACCAATGAGACGTTGGGACGTTGCCAGGAGTGGAACCAATGAGACGTTGGGACGTTGCCAGGAGTGGAACCAATGAGACGTTGGGACGTTGCCAGGAGTGGAACCAATGAGACGTTGGGACGTTGCCAGGAGTGGAACCAATGAGACGTTGGGACGTTGCCAGGAGTGGAACCAATGAGACGTTGGGACGTTGCCAGGAGTGGAACCAATGAGACGTTGGGACGTTGCCAGGAGTGGAACCAATGAGACGTTGGGACGTTGCCAGGAGTGGAACCAATGAGACGTTGGGACGTTGCCAGGAGTGGAACCAATGAGACGTTGAGACGTTGCCAGGAGTGGAACCAATGAGACGTTGGGACGTTGCCAGGAGCGGAACCAATGAGACATTGGGACGTTGCCAGGAGTGGAACCAATGAGACGTTGGGACGTTGCCAGGAGTGGAACCAATGAGACGTTGGGACGTTGCCAGGAGTGGAACCAATGAGACGTTGGGACGTTGCCAGGAGTGGAACCAATGAGACGTTGGGACGTTGTCAGGAGTGGAACCAATGAGACGTTGGGACGTTGCCAGGAGTGGAACCAATGAGACGTTGGGACGTTGCCAGGAGTGGAACCAATGAGACGTTGGGACGTTGCCAGGAGTGGAACCAATGAGACGTTGAGACGTTGCCAGGAGTGGAACCAATGAGACGTTGGGACGTTGCCGGGCCTGAAGCTACCTGAAGCAGTGCACTATCTAGGGATTAGGGTGCCATATTGGACAAAGGCTTCATAGTTCATTCTTCCATATGACCTTCAGCAGTGCTCCAGTACGGGCCACACTACAGATGCAGTGCTCCAGTACGGGCCACACTACAGATGCAGTGCTCCAGTACGGGCCACACTACAGATGCAGTGACCCAGCAGTCCTCCCTGACCCAGACCAGCAGTCCTCCCTGACTCAGACCAGCAGTCTTCCCTGACCCAGACCAGCAGTCTTCGCTGACCCAGACCAGCAGTCCTCGCTGACCCAGACCAGCAGTCTTCGCTGACCCAGACCAGCAGTCTTCACTGACCCAGACCAGCAGTCCTCACTGACCCAGACCAGCAGTCCTCACTGACCCAGACCAGCAGTCCTCACTGACCCAGACCAGCAGTCCTCACTGACCCAGACCAGCAGTCCTCACTGACCCAGACCAGCAGTCCTCACTGACCCAGACCAGCAGTCCTCACTGACCCAGACCAGCAGTCCTCACTGACCCAGACCAGCAGTCCTCACTGACCCAGACCAGCAGTCCTCCCTGACCCAGACCAGCAGTCCTCCCTGACCCAGACCAGCAGTCCTCCCTGACCCAGACCAGCAGTCCTCACGCCAGTCAGGGCAGGGCCTCACCAGTCAGCTGGATAGCGATGTTTCCACTGGTATCCGTCTGAACCAACAGCAGGCTGGAGTGGTTGCCAGTTACAACCGGTTTGAACTGGACTGGCAGGTGGATGTAGCGTTGGGATCTGGAGGGCAGGGAGAAACGGGAAGAAATCAAAACATGGACTAAGTATGTACGAGTTCGCAGAAACACGGACAGAGAGGCAGACGACACGGACAGAGAAGCAGACGCAACGGACAGAGAAGCAGACGCAACGGACAGAGAAGCAGACGCAACGGACAGAGAAGCAGACGCAACGGACAGAGAAGCAGACGCAACGGACAGAGAAGCAGACGCAACGGACAGAGAGGCAGACGCAACGGACAGAGAGGCAGACGCAACGGACAGAGAGGCAGACGCAACGGACAGAGAGGCAGACGCAACGGACAGAGAGGCAGACGCAACGGACAGAGAGGCAGACGACACGGACAGAGAGGCAGACGACACGGACAGAGAGGCAGACGACACGGACAGAGAGGCAGACGACACGGACAGAGAGGCAGACGACACGGACAGAGAGGCAGACAACACGGACTGAGAGGCAGACAACACGGACTGAGAGGCAGACAACACGGACTGAGAGGCAGACAACACGGACTGAGAGGCAGACAACACGGACTGAGAGGCAGACAACACGGACTGAGAGGCAGACAACACGGGCTGAGAGGCAGACAACACGGGCTGAGAGGCAGACAACACGGACTGAGAGGCAGACAACACGGGCTGAGAGGCTGACAAGACGGACTGAGAGGCTGACAACACGGACTGAGAGGCAGACAACACGGGCTGAGAGGCTGACAAGACGGACTGAGAGGCTGACAACACGGACTGAGAGGCTGACAACACGGACTGAGAGGCAGACAAGACGGACTGAGAGGCAGACAAGACGGACTGAGAGGCAGACAAGACGGACTGAGAGGCAGACAAGACGGACTGAGAGGCAGACAAGACGGACTGAGAGGCAGACAAGACGGACTGAGAGGCAGACAACACGGACTGAGAGGCAGACAACACGGACTGAGAGGCAGACAACACGGACTGAGAGGCAGACAACACGAACTGAGAGGCAGACTTTGAGCTGTGATTGTTGTTAGAATAGAACAGTGTCACCTGACAGGTGCAGTACAGGAAGCACCAAATCTCACATTGAAGAAAATACTGTGATAGAAATGTAGTAACAAACGTTAATTCCACATGGCGATGACGTGTGAATGACAACGCTATGCACCATGGGAGGAGTCCGGACATGCAGCAAGGTGCCATTCGCCACACAGCACCTACCCCAGCACCACCACACCTACTTCAGTAGATAACACAATGACCTGCTGTCCAGACGCTCTCAGGCCCAGAGCCTGGCCAACACAGTGACCTGCTGTCCAGACGCTCTCAGACCCAGAGCCTGACCAACACAGTGACCTGCTGTCCAGACGCTCTCAGACCCAGAGCCTGACCAACACAGTGGCCTGCTGTCCAGACGCTCTCAGGCCCAGAGCCTGACCAACACAGTGACCTGCTGTCCAGACGCTCTCAGGCCCAGAGCCTGACCAACACAGTGACCTGCTGTCCAGACACTCTCAGGCCCAGAGCCTGACCAACACAGTGACCTGCTGTCCAGACGCTCTCAGGCCCAGAGCTTGACCAACACAGTGACCTGCTGTCCAGACGCTCTCAGACCCAGAGCCTGACCAACACAGTGGCCTGCTGTCCAGACGCTCTCAGACCCAGAGCCTGGCCAACACAGTGGCCTGCTGTCCAGACACTCACAGACCCAGAGCCTGACCAACACAGTGACCTGCTGTCCAGACGCTCTCAGAGCCTGACCAACACAGTGACCTGCTGTCCAGACGCTCTCAGGCCCATAGCCTGACCAACAGTGACCTGCTGTCCAGACGCTCTCGGGCCCAGAGCCTGACCAACACAGTGACCTGCTGTCCAGACGCTCTCAGGCCCAGAGCCTGACCAACACAGTGACCTGCTGTCCAGACGCTCTCAGGCCCATAGCCTGACCAACACAGTGACCTGCTGTCCAGACGCTCTCAGGCCCAGAGCCTGACCAACACAGTGACCTGCTGTCCAGACGCTCTCAGACCCAGAGCCTGACCAACACAGTGACCTGCTGTCCAGACGCTCTCAGGCCCAGAGCCTGACCAACACAGTGACCTGCTGTCCAGACGCTCTCAGGCCCAGAGCCTGGCCAACACAGTGACCTGCTGTCCAGACGCTCTCAGACCCAGAGCCTGACCAACACAGTGACCTGCTGTCCAGACGCTCTCAGACGAACCCCTCTGAGTTTCCACAGCATTAGGAGCAGGAAGTCACACTCAGGTTACACACACAGCATCAATCACAGCCTTTCAGTACATCATAGCCTGGTTGTGCCGTCTTGGTCAACTTCTATGGTCATGGTCTAGCTCTGTGGCCAGGCTAACCAGGACACTGATTACAGAAGAGGAATGACAGTCACCAAGCGGCGTGGACTCACCTTAGGGAATATTTGGAATGCTTGATGTGGAAGGGCTCTTTAGGGGTTAGGAACATCAGCTGCAACATCAGACAAGCTCAACATCAAATCCATGCAATGCAAAGCATTCTGGGTAGTTATCACATCCATCACAGTTCATGCAATTATTCTGTGTGTGTGTGTTGCTCACCGCATGCGTTTCCAAGGAGTTGTTTCTCATGTTGACCTTCAGTGTGCTGGTCTCCCCTACCCTGGTAGGGGGGAATGAGTAGTGGTCCTGGGGGGCGTATACCCCCCTACACAGAGCCTCCTCCTGACTGGAACACACAACATCATCCACACATTTAACATCGACCTGAACCTTCCTCCTCCCTGGGGCTCTGAGCTTCCTGACCATCTACCTGAACCTTCCTCCTCCATGGGGCTCTGAGCTTCCTGACCATCTACCTGAACCTTCCTCCTCCACGGGGCTGAGCTTCCTGAACATCTACCTCAACCTTCCTCCTCCACGGGGCTCTGAGCTTCCTGAACATCTACCTGAACATTCCTCCACCCTGGGGCTCTGAGCTTCCTGAACCTTCCTCCTCCATGGGGCTCTGAGCTTCCTGAACCTTCCTCCTCCATGGGGCTCTTAGCTTCCTGAACATCTACCTGAACCTTCCTCCTACATGGGGCTCTGAGCTTCCTGACCATCTACCTAAACCTTCCTCCTCCATGGGGCTCTGAGCTTCCTGACCATCTACCTGAACCTTCCTCCATGGGGCTCTGAGCTTCCTGAACGTCTACCTGAACCTTCCTCCTCCATGGGGCTCTGAGCTTCCTGACCATCTACCTAAACCTTCCTCCTCCATGGGGCTCTGAGCTTCCTGACCATCTACCTGAACCTTCCTCTATGGGGCTCTGAGCTTCCTGAACATCTACCTGAACCTTCCTCCTCCATGGGGCTCTGAGCTTCCTGAACATCGACCTGAACCTTCGTCCGCCATGGGGCTCTGAGCTTCCTGAACCTTCCTCCTCCATGGGGCTCTGAGCTTCCTGAACCTTCCTCCTCCATGGGGCTCTTAGCTTCCTGAACATCTACCTGAACCTTCCTCCTACATGGGGCTCTGAGCTTCCTGACCATCTACCTAAACCTTCCTCCTCCATGGGGCTCTGAGCTTCCTGACCATCTACCTGAACCTTCCTCCATGGGGCTCTGAGCTTCCTGAACATCTACCTGAACCTTCCTCCTCCATGGGGCTCTGAGCTTCCTGACCATCTACCTAAACCTTCCTCCTCCATGGGGCTCTGAGCTTCCTGACCATCTACCTGAACCTTCCTCTATGGGGCTCTGAGCTTCCTGAACATCTACCTGAACCTTCCTCCTCCATGGGGCTCTGAGCTTCCTGAACATCGACCTGAACCTTCGTCCGCCATGGGGCTCTGAGCTTCCTGACCATCTACCTGAACCTTCCTCCATGGGGCTCTGAGCTTCCTGAACATCTACCTGAACCTTCCTCCTCCATGGGGCTCTGAGCTTCCTGACCATCTACCTAAACCTTCCTCCTCCATGGGGCTCTGAGCTTCCTGACCATCTACCTGAACCTTCCTCCATGGGGCTCTGAGCTTCCTGAACATCTACCTGAACCTTCCTCCTCCATGGGGCTCTGAGCTTCCTGAACATCGACCTGAACCTTCGTCCGCCATGGGGCTCTGAGCTTCCTGAACATCTACCTGAACCTTCCTCCTCCATGGGGCTCTGAGCTTCCTGAACATCTACCTGAACCTTCCGCCATGGGGCTCGGAGCTTCGTGACCAGTTATCCTTCAGATCAAATCAAGAGCTATATCTGAACGTTAACCAGCTAGTTAGCCAGCAGACCAACTAACTAGCTGGTTAACTAGCTGACTAACTAGTGCTAGAGTCATCCTCCACTGTGCTCTGGACTGTGGAGGATCGACCTTGTTTTTCTAGTCATCACTAGTGAGAGATGACTACCAGTCCTTACCCAGTCATCACTAGTGAGACCTGACTGCCAGTCCTTACCCAGTCATCACTAGTGAGACCTGACTGCCAGTCCTTAACCCAGTCATCACTAGTGAGACCTGACTGCCAGTCCTTACCCAGTCATCACTAGTGAGACCTGACTGCCAGTCCTTACCCAGTCATCACTAGTGAGACCTGACTGCCAGTCCTTACCCAGTCATCACTAGTGAGACCTGACTGCCAGTCCTTACCCAGTCATCACTAGTGAGACCTGACTGCCAGTCCTTACCCAGTCATCACTAGTGAGACCTGACTGCCAGTCCTTACCCAGTCATCACTAGTGAGACCTGACTGCCAGTCCTTACCCAGTCATCACTAGTGAGACCTGACTGCCAGTCCTTACCCAGTCATCACTAGTGAGACCTGACTGCCAGTCCTTACCCAGTCATCACTAGTGAGACCTGACTGCCAGTCCTTACCCAGTCATCACTAGTGAGACCTGACTGCCAGTCCTTACCCAGTCATCACTAGTGAGACCTGACTGCCAGTCCTTACCCAGTCATCACTAGTGAGACCTGACTGCCAGTCCTTACCCAGTCATCACTAGTGAGACCTGACTGCCAGTCCTTACCCAGTCATCACTAGTGAGACCTGACTGCCAGTCCTTACCCAGTCATCACTAGTGAGACCTGACTGCCAGTCCTTACCCAGTCATCACTAGTGAGACCTGACTGCCAGTCCTTACCCAGTCATCACTAGTGAGACCTGACTGCCAGTCCTTACCCAGTCATCACTAGTGAGACCTGACTGCCAGTCCTTACCCAGTCATCACTAGTGAGACCTGACTGCCAGTCCTTACCCAGTCATCACTAGTGAGACCTGACTGCCAGTCCTTACCCAGTCATCACTAGTGAGACCTGACTGCCAGTCCTTACCCAGTCATCACTAGTGAGACCTGACTGCCAGTCCTTACCCAGTCATCACTAGTGAGACCTGACTGCCAGTCCTTACCCAGTCATCACTAGTGAGACCTGACTGCCAGTCCTTACCCAGTCATCACTAGTGAGACCTGACTGCCAGTCCTTACCCAGTCATCACTAGTGAGACCTGACTGCCAGTCCTTACCCAGTCATCACTAGTGAGACCTGACTGCCAGTCCTTACCCAGTCATCACTAGTGAGACCTGACTGCCAGTCCTTACCCAGTCATCACTAGTGAGACCTGACTGCCAGTCCTTACCCAGTCATCACTAGTGAGACCTGACTGCCAGTCCTTAACCCAGTCATCACTAGTGAGACCTGACTGCCAGTCCTTACCCAGTCATCACTAGTGAGACCTGACTGCCAGTCCTTACCCAGTCATCACTAGTGAGACCTGACTGCCAGTCCTTACCCAGTCATCACTAGTGAGACCTGACTGCCAGTCCTTAACCCAGTCATCACTAGTGAGACCTGACTGCCAGTCCTTACCCAGTCATCACTAGTGAGACCTGACTGCCAGTCCTTACCCAGTCATCACTAGTGAGACCTGACTGCCAGTCCTTACCCAGTCATCACTAGTGAGACCTGACTGCCAGTCCTTACCCAGTCATCACTAGTGAGACCTGACTGCCAGTCCTTACCCAGTCATCACTAGTGAGACCTGACTGCCAGTCCTTACCCAGTCATCACTAGTGAGACCTGACTGCCAGTCCTTACCCAGTCATCACTAGTGAGACCTGACTGCCAGTCCTTACCCAGTCATCACTAGTGAGACCTGACTGCCAGTCCTTACTAGTGAGACCTGACTGCCAGTCCTTACCCAGTCATGCCCCCATCAGCAACCGGGTCCGGTCTTCTCCTGGTCTTAAAGGCTTCAGTCTTCACCAGAGAACAGTCTGCTTCCTGAGGAGCCACCGCTGGACCAACCTTCACACCCTGAAACACATCATCATCATCATCATCATCATCATGGCCACCGTCACCCTCCACGCCACCGTCACCCTCCACGCCACCACAACCCTCCACGTTCCCCTCCACGCCATCGTCCCCCTCCACCGCCACCCTCCACCACCACCCTCCACCTCCACCCTCCACCTCCACCCGTAAAGCAGAAGGGTCGTATTCATTAGGGGACACCATCTCCAGAAGGGTAGTATAATGATGTCCTGTAACAGTCTCCTGGCGGTATAATGATGTCCTATAACAATCTCCTGGCAGTATAATGATGTCCTAAAACAATCTGCTGGCAGTATAATGATGTCCTATAACAGTCTCCTGGCAGTATAATGATGTCCTATAACAGTCTCCTGGCAGTATAATGGTGTCCTGTAACAGTCTCCTGGCAGTATAATGATGTCCTATAACAGTCTACCTTTACAGTCTCCTGGCAGTATAATGATGTCCTATATCAGTCTCCTGGCAGTATAATGATGTCCTGTAACAGTCTCCTGGCGGTATAATGATGTCCTATATCAGTCTCCTGGCAGTATAATGATGTCCTATAACAGTCTCCTGGCAGTATAATGATGTCCTGTAACAGTCTCCTGGCAGTATAATGGTGTCCTGTAACAGTCTCCTGGCAGTATAATGATGTCCTATAACAGTCTACCTTTACAGTCTCCTGGCAGTATAATGATGTCCTATATCAGTCTCCTGGCAGTATAATGATGTCCTATATCAGTCTCCTGGCGGTATAATGATGTCCTATAACAATCTCCTGGCAGTATAATGATGTCCTAAAACAATCTGCTGGCAGTATAATGATGTCCTATAACAGTCTCCTGGCAGTATAATGATGTCCTATAACAGTCTCCTGGCAGTATAATGATGTCCTATAACAGTCTCCTGGCAGTATAATGATGTCCTATAACAGTCTCCTGGCAGTATAATGATGTCCTATAACAGTCTCCTGGCAGTATAATGATGTCCTGTAACAGTCTCCTGGCAGTATAATGATGTCCTATATCAGTCTCCTGGCAGTATAATGATGTCCTGTAACAGTCTACCTTTATAGTCTCCTGGCAGTATAATGATGTCCTATAACAGTCTCCTGGCAGTATAATGATGTCCTATATCAGTCTCCTGGCAGTATAATGATGTCCTATATCAGTCTCCTGGCAGTATAATGATGTCCTATAACAGTCTACCCACAGTGCCACAGAGCTGGAAGCGTATCCTGGTCTTGTGCTGAGGCTCAGCCACAGGGTGACACTCCAGGTCCCAGAACTGAGCATAGTCCCCTCGGTCCCTCGGCAGGAAGGTGATGGGCACCTGGAGGAGAGGAGGAGACACCAACAGGAGGAGATCAACAACACCATCATGGTCAAAGCCCTACAGGACATCCTATTGACCAAAGACACATTGTTCTGGGACCAGGGGTGTGACTGGGTAAAGCTGGGTGGTCAGTAATCCCCCCCCTAATAAAGATATGTTCTGGGGACCAGGGGTGTGACTGGGTAAAGCTGGGTGGTCAGTAACCCCCCTAATAAAGATATGTTCTGGGGACCAGGGGTGTGACTGGGTAAAGCTGGGTGGTCAGTAACCCCCCTAATAAAGATATGTTCTGGGACCAGGGGTGTGACTGGGTAAAGCTGGGTGGTCAGTAACCCCCCCTAATAAAGATATGTTCTGGGACCAGGGGTGTGACTGGGTAAAGCTGGGTGGTCAGTAACCCCCCCCCCCCCCCCCCCCTAATAAAGATATGTTCTGGGGACCAGGGGTGTGACTGGGTAAAGCTGGGTGGTCAGTAACCCCCCTAATAAAGATATGTTCTGGGACCAGGGGTGTGACTGGGTAAAGCTGGGTGGTCAGTAACCCTAATAAAGATATGTTCTGGGACCAGGGGTGTGACTGGGTAAAGCTGGGTGGTCAGTAACCCCCCTAATAAAGATATGTTCTGGGACCAGGGGTGTGACTGGGTAAAGCTGGGTGGTCAGTAACCCCCCCTAATAAAGATATGTTCTGGGGACCAGGGGTGTGACTGGGTAAAGCTGGGTGGTCAGTAACCCCCCCTAATAAAGATATGTTCTGGGGACCAGGGGTGTGACTGGGTAAAGCTGGGTGGTCAGTAACCCTAATAAAGATATGTTCTGGGGACCAGGGGTGTGACTGGGTAAAGCTGGGTGGTCAGTAACCCCCCTAATAAAGATATGTTCTGGGACCAGGGGTGTGACTGGGTAAAGCTGGGTGGTCAGTAACCCCCCTAATAAAGATATGTTCTGGGGACCAGGGGTGTGACTGGGTAAAGCTGGGTGGTCAGTAACCCCCCTAATAAAGATATGTTCTGGGACCAGGGGTGTGACTGGGTAAAGCTGGGTGGTCAGTAACCCCCTCTAATAAAGATATGTTCTGGGGACCAGGGGTGTGACTGGGTAAAACTGGGTGGTCAGTAACCCCCCTAATAAAGATATGTTCTGGGACCAGGGGTGTGACTGGGTAAAGCTGGGTGGTCAGTAACCCCCCTAATAAAGATATGTTCTGGGACCAGGGGTGTGACTGGGTAAAGCTGGGTGGTCAGTAACCCCCCCTAATAAAGATATGTTCTGGGGACCAGGTGTGTGACTGGGTAAAGCTGGGTGGTCAGTAACCCCCCTAATAAAGATATGTTCTGGGACCAGGGGTGTGACTGGGTAAAGCTGGGTGGTCAGTAACCCCCCTAATAAAGATATGTTCTGGGGACCAGGGGTGTGACTGGGTAAAGCTGGGTGGTCAGTAACCCCCCTAATAAAGATATGTTCTGGGACCAGGGGTGTGACTGGGTAAAGCTGGGTGGTCAGTAACCCTAATAAAGATATGTTCTGGGGACCAGGGGTGTGACTGGGTAAAGCTGGGTGGTCAGTAACCCCCCTAATAAAGTTATGTTCTGGGACCAGGGGTGTGACTGGGTAAAGCTGGGTGGTCAGTAACCCTAATAAAGATATGTTCTGGGACCAGGTGTGTGACTGGGTAAAGCTGGGTGGTCAGTAACCCCCCTAATAAAGTTATGTTCTGGGACCAGGGGTGTGACTGGGTAAAGCTGGGTGGTCAGTAACCCACCCCCTAATAAAGATATGTTCTGGGACCAGGGGTGTGACTGGGTAAAGCTGGGTGGTCAGTAACCCCCCCCCCCCCCCTAATAAAGATATGTTCTGGGGACCAGGGGTGTGACTGGGTAAAGCTGGGTGGTCAGTAACCCCCCTAATAAAGTTATGTTCTGGGACCAGGGGTGTGACTGGGTAAAGCTGGGTGGTCAGTAACCCACCCCCTAATAAAGATATGTTCTGGGACCAGGGGTGTGACTGGGTAAAGCTGGGTGGTCAGTAACCCTAATAAAGATATGTTCTGGGGACCAGGGGTGTGACTGGGTAAAGCTGGGTGGTCAGTAGCCCACCCCCTAATAAAGATATGTTCTGGGGACCAGGGGTGTGACTGGGTAAAGCTGGGTGGTCAGTAACCCACCCCCTAATAAAGATATGTTCTGGGGACCAGGGGTGTGACTGGGTAAAGCTGGGTGGTCAGTAACCCCCCTAATAAAGATATGTTCTGGGGACCAGGGGTGTGACTGGGTAAAGCTGGGTGGTCAGTAACCCCCCTAATAAAGATATGTTCTGGGGACCAGGGGTGTGACTGGGTAAAGCTGGGTGGTCAGTAACCCCCCTAATAAAGATATGTTCTGGGGACCAGGGGTGTGACTGGGTAAAGCTGGGTGGTCAGTAACCCCCCTAATAAAGATATGTTCTGGGGACCAGGGGTGTGACTGGGTAAAGCTGGGTGGTCAGTAACCCCCCTAATAAAGATATGTTCTGGGGACCAGGGGTGTGACTGGGTAAAGCTGGGTGGTCAGTAACCCACCCCCTAATAAAGATATGTTCTGGGGACCAGGGGTGTGACTGGGTAAAGCTGGGTGGTCAGTAACCCCCCTAATAAAGATGTTTTGGGACCAGGGGTGTGACTGGGTAAAGCTGGGTGGTCAGTAACCCCCCTAATAAAGATATGTTCTGGGACCAGGGGTGTGACTGGGTAAAGCTGGGTGGTCAGTAACCCTAATAAAGATATGTTCTGGGACCAGGGGTGTGACTGGGTAAAGCTGGGTGGTCAGTAACCCCCCTAATAAAGATATGTTCTGGGGACCAGGGGTGTGACTGGGTAAAGCTGGGTGGTCAGTAACCCCCCTAATAAAGATATGTTCTGGGGACCAGGGGTGTGACTGGGTAAAGCTGGGTGGTCAGTAACCCCCCTAATAAAGATATGTTCTGGGGACCAGGGGTGTGACTGGGTAAAGCTGGGTGGTCAGTAACCCCCCTAATAAAGATATGTTCTGGGGACCAGGGGTGTGACTGGGTAAAGCTGGGTGGTCAGTAACCCCCCTAATAAAGATATGTTCTGGGACCAGGGGTGTGACTGGGTAAAGCTGGGTGGTCAGTAACCCCCCCCTTATAAAGAGATGTTCTGGGGACCAGGGGTGTGACTGGGTAAAGCTGGGTGGTCAGTAACCCCCCCTAATAAAGATATGTTCTAGGACCAGGGGTGTGACTGGGTAAAGCTGGGTGGTCAGTAACCCCCCTAATAAAGATATGTTCTGGGGACCAGGGGTGTGACTGGGTAAAGCTGGGTGGTCAGTAACCCTAATAAAGATATGTTCTGGGACCAGGGGTGTGACTGGGTAAAGCTGGGTGGTCAGTAACCCCCCTAATAAAGATATGTTCTGGGGACCAGGGGTGTGACTGGGTAAAGCTGGGTGGTCAGTAACCCCCCTAATAAAGATATGTTCTGGGACCAGGGGTGTGACTGGGTAAAGCTGGGTGGTCAGTAACCCTAATAAAGATATGTTCTGGGACCAGGGGTGTGACTGGGTAAAGCTGGGTGGTCAGTAACCCTAATAAAGATATGTTCTGGGACCAGGGGTGTGACTGGGTAAAGCTGGGTGGTCAGTAACCCCCCTAATAAAGATATGTTCTGGGGACCAGGGGTGTGACTGGGTAAAGCTGGGTGGTCAGTAACCCTAATAAAGATGTTTTGGGACCAGGGGTGTGACTGGGTAAAGCTGGGTGGTCAGTAACCCCCCTAATAAAGATATGTTCTGGGGACCAGGGGTGTGACTGGGTAAAGCTGGGTGGTCAGTAACCCCCCTAATAAAGATATGTTCTGGGGACCAGGGGTGTGACTGGGTAAAGCTGGGTGGTCAGTAACCCCCCTAATAAAGATATGTTCTGGGACCAGGGGTGTGACTGGGTAAAGCTGGGTGGTCAGTAACCCCCCCCTTATAAAGAGATGTTCTGGGGACCAGGGGTGTGACTGGGTAAAGCTGGGTGGTCAGTAACCCCCCCTAATAAAGATATGTTCTAGGACCAGGGGTGTGACTGGGTAAAGCTGGGTGGTCAGTAACCCCCCTAATAAAGATATGTTCTGGGGACCAGGGGTGTGACTGGGTAAAGCTGGGTGGTCAGTAACCCTAATAAAGATATGTTCTGGGACCAGGGGTGTGACTGGGTAAAGCTGGGTGGTCAGTAACCCCCCTAATAAAGATATGTTCTGGGGACCAGGGGTGTGACTGGGTAAAGCTGGGTGGTCAGTAACCCCCCTAATAAAGATATGTTCTGGGACCAGGGGTGTGACTGGGTAAAGCTGGGTGGTCAGTAACCCTAATAAAGATATGTTCTGGGACCAGGGGTGTGACTGGGTAAAGCTGGGTGGTCAGTAACCCTAATAAAGATATGTTCTGGGACCAGGGGTGTGACTGGGTAAAGCTGGGTGGTCAGTAACCCCCCTAATAAAGATATGTTCTGGGGACCAGGGGTGTGACTGGGTAAAGCTGGGTGGTCAGTAACCCTAATAAAGATGTTTTGGGACCAGGGGTGTGACTGGGTAAAGCTGGGTGGTCAGTAACCCCCCCTTATAAAGATATGTTCTGGGGACCAGGGGTGTGACTGGGTAAAGCTGGGTGGTCAGTAACCCCCCCTAATAAAGATATGTTCTAGGACCAGGGGTGTGACTGGGTAAAGCTGGGTGGTCAGTAACCCCCCTAATAAAGATATGTTCTGGGGACCAGGGGTGTGACTGGGTAAAGCTGGGTGGTCAGTAACCCCCCTAATAAAGTTATGTTCTGGGACCAGGGGTGTGACTGGGTAAAGCTGGGTGGTCAGTAACCCACCCCCTAATAAAGATATGTTCTGGGGACCAGGGGTGTGACTGGGTAAAGCTGGGTGGTCAGTAACCCTAATAAAGATATGTTCTGGGGACCAGGGGTGTGACTGGGTAAAGCTGGGTGGTCAGTAACCCTAATAAAGATATGTTCTGGGGACCAGGGGTGTGACTGGGTAAAGCTGGGTGGTCAGTAACCCCCCTAATAAAGATATGTTCTGGGACCAGGGGTGTGACTGGGTAAAGCTGGGTGGTCAGTAACCCCCCTAATAAAGATATGTTCTGGGGACCAGGGGTGTGACTGGGTAAAGCTGGGTGGTCAGTAACCCCCCTAATAAAGATATGTTCTGGGGACCAGGGGTGTGACTGGGTAAAGCTGGGTGGTCAGTAACCCCCCTAATAAAGATATGTTCTGGGGACCAGGGGTGTGACTGGGTAAAGCTGGGTGGTCAGTAACCCCCCCCCCCCCCCCCCCCCTAATAAAGATATGTTCTGGGACCAGGGGTGTGACTGGGTAAAGCTGGGTGGTCAGTAACCCTAATAAAGATATGTTCTGGGGACCAGGGGTGCGACTGGGTAAAGCTGGGTGGTCAGTAACCCTAATAAAGATATGTTCTGGGGACCAGGGGTGTGACTGGGTAAAGCTGGGTGGTCAGTAACCCTAATAAAGATATGTTCTGGGACCAGGGGTGTGACTGGGTAAAGCTGGGTGGTCAGTAACCCCCCTAATAAAGATATGTTCTGGGACCAGGGGTGTGACTGGGTAAAGCTGGGTGGTCAGTAACCCTAATAAAGATATGTTCTGGGACCAGGGGTGTGACTGGGTAAAGCTGGGTGGTCAGTAACCCCCCTAATAAAGATATGTTCTAGGACCAGGGGTGTGACTGGGTAAAGCTGGGTGGTCAGTAACCCCCCTAATAAAGATATGTTCTGGGACCAGGGGTGTGACTGGGTAAAGCTGGGTGGTCAGTAACCCCCCTAATAAAGATATGTTCTGGGGACCAGGGGTGTGACTGGGTAAAGCTGGGTGGTCAGTAACCCCCCTAATAAAGATATGTTCTGGGGACCAGGGGTGTGACTGCGTAAAGCTGGGTGGTCAGTAACCCCCCCCCCCCCCCCCTAATAAAGATATGTTCTGGGGACCAGGGGTGTGACTGGGTAAAGCTGGGTGGTCAGTAACCCCCCTAATAAAGATATGTTCTGGGGACCAGGGGTGTGACTGGGTAAAGCTGGGTGGTCAGTAACCCCCCTAATAAAGATATGTTCTAGGACCAGGGGTGTGACTGGGTAAAACTGGGTGGTCAGTAACCCCCCTAATAAAGATATGTTCTGGGGACCAGGGGTGTGACTGGGTAAAACTGGGTGGTCAGTAACCCCCCTAATAAAGATATGTTCTGGGGACCAGGGGTGTGACTGGGTAAAGCTGGGTGGTCAGTAACCCCCCTAATAAAGATATGTTCTGGGGACCAGGGGTGTGACTGGGTAAAGCTGGGTGGTCAGTAACCCCCCTAATAAAGATATGTTCTGGGGACCAGGGGTGTGACTGCGTAAAGCTGGGTGGTCAGTAACCCCCCTAATAAAGATATGTTCTGGGGACCAGGGGTGTGACTGGGTAAAGCTGGGTGGTCAGTAACCCCCCCCCCCCCTAATAAAGATATGTTCTGGGGACCAGGGGTGTGACTGGGTAAAGCTGGGTGGTCAGTAACCCCCCTAATAAAGATATGTTCTGGGGACCAGGGGTGTGACTGGGTAAAGCTGGGTGGTCAGTAACCCTAATAAAGATATGTTCTGGGACCAGGGGTGTGACTGGGTAAAGCTGGGTGGTCAGTAACCCCCCTAATAAAGATATGTTCTGGGACCAGGGGTGTGACTGGGTAAAGCTGGGTGGTCAGTAACCCCCTCTAATAAAGATATGTTCTGGGGACCAGGGGTGTGACTGGGTAAAGCTGGGTGGTCAGTAACCCCCCTAATAAAGATATGTTCTGGGGACCAGGGGTGTGACTGGGTAAAGCTGGGTGGTCAGTAACCCCCCTAATAAAGATATGTTCTGGGGACCAGGGGTGTGACTGGGTAAAGCTGGGTGGTCAGTAATCCCCCCCCCTAATAAAGATATGTTCTGGGACCAGGGGTGTGACTGGGTAAAGCTGGGTGGTCAGTAACCCCCCTAATAAAGATATGTTCTGGGGACCAGGGGTGTGACTGGGTAAAGCTGGGTGGTCAGTAACCCCCCTAATAAAGATATGTTCTGGGGACCAGGGGTGTGACTGGGTAAAGCTGGGTGGTCAGTAACCCCCCTAATAAAGATATGTTCTGGGACCAGGGGTGTGACTGGGTAAAGCTGGGTGGTCAGTAACCCCCCTAATAAAGATATGTTCTGGGACCAGGGGTGTGACTGGGTAAAGCTGGGTGGTCAGTAACCCCCCTAATAAAGATATGTTCTGGGGACCAGGTGTGTGACTGGGTAAAGCTGGGTGGTCAGTAACCCCCCTAATAAAGATATGTTCTGGGACCAGGGGTGTGACTGGGTAAAGCTGGGTGGTCAGTAACCCCCCTAATAAAGATATGTTCTGGGACCAGGGGTGTGACTGGGTAAAACTGGGTGGTCAGTAACCCCCCTAATAAAGATATGTTCTGGGACCAGGGGTGTGACTGGGTAAAGCTGGGTGGTCAGTAACCCCCCTAATAAAGATATGTTCTGGGACCAGGGGTGTGACTGGGTAAAGCTGGGTGGTCAGTAACCCCCTCTAATAAAGATATGTTCTGGGGACCAGGGGTGTGACTGGGTAAAGCTGGGTGGTCAGTAACCCCCCTAATAAAGATATGTTCTGGGGACCAGGGGTGTGACTGGGTAAAGCTGGGTGGTCAGTAACCCCCCTAATAAAGATATGTTCTGGGGACCAGGGGTGTGACTGGGTAAAGCTGGGTGGTCAGTAACCCCCCCTAATAAAGATATGTTCTGGGGACCAGGGGTGTGACTGGGTAAAGCTGGGTGGTCAGTAACCCCCCTAATAAAGATATGTTCTGGGACCAGGGGTGTGACTGGGTAAAACTGGGTGGTCAGTAACCCCCCTAATAAAGATATGTTCTGGGACCAGGGGTGTGACTGGGTAAAGCTGGGTGGTCAGTAACCCCCCTAATAAAGATATGTTCTGGGACCAGGGGTGTGACTGGGTAAAGCTGGGTGGTCAGTAACCCCCCTAATAAAGATATGTTCTGGGACCAGGGGTGTGACTGGGTAAAGCTGGGTGGTCAGTAACCCCCCTAATAAAGATATGTTCTGGGACCAGGGGTGTGACTGGGTAAAGCTGGGTGGTCAGTAACCCTAATAAAGATATGTTCTGGGGACCAGGGGTGTGACTGGGTAAAGCTGGGTGGTCAGTAACCCCCCTAATAAAGATATGTTCTGGGACCAGGGGTGTGACTGGGTAAAGCTGGGTGGTCAGTAACCCCCCTAATAAAGATATGTTCTGGGGACCAGGGGTGTGACTGGGTAAAGCTGGGTGGTCAGTAACCCTAATAAAGATATGTTCTGGGACCAGGGGTGTGACTGGGTAAAGCTGGGTGGTCAGTAACCCCCCTAATAAAGATGTTCTGGGTGCCAGGGGTGTGACTGGGTAAAGCTGGGTGGTCAGTAACCCTAATAAAGTCATAGGTAGGGGTAGAGATAGAGTAATCACCTGCATCTTGTGGTATGCTCCCAGGGTTCCAGAGACTCTGGGACATCTGAAGGCTGTGTAGGTGGCCCGGTACACGTCCCCACTGCTGTCCACCCCCTTTACATAGGGAGGGGCGAAGGAAGACAGGTACCACCTCACCTGTTCTCCTCTGTTCTCCACCTCCACAGAGGACTCTGACGAAGGAAGAGACGGCTTTAGATCAAAACACTGGAAACAGGAACATTCTTCAAGAACATACACAGCATTTCGTATTATCTAGAGGGGAAATAGGGCTATTGACTGGCAACTGCAAACTCCAGAGGTTATAGATATGTCCCAACACTGGGACTCAGATTATAGATATGTCCCAACGCTGAGTAACGCTGGGAGTCAGAGATTATAGACATGTCCCAACACTGGGTCAGAGATTATAGATATGTCCCAACGCTGAGATTATAGATGTGTCCCAACGCTGAGATTATAGATGTGTCCCAACGCTGAGTCAGAGATTATAGATGTGTCCCAATGCTGAGATTATAGATGTGTCCCAATGCTGAGATTATAGATATGTCCCAACGCTGAGTCAGAGATTATAGACGTGTCCCAATGCTGAGATTATAGATATGTCTCAACGCTGAGTAACGCTGGGAGACAGAGATTATAGATATGTCCCAATGCTGAGATTATAGATATGTCCCAATGCTGAAATTATAGATATGTCCCAATGCAGAGATTATAGATGTGTCCCAATGCTGAGATTATAGATATGTCCCAATGCAGAGATTATAGATATGTCCCAACGCTGAGTCAGAGATTATAGATGTGTCCCAATGCTGAGATTATAGATGTGTCCCAATGCTGAGATTATAGACGTGTCCCAATGCTGAGATTATAGATATGTCTCAACGCTGAGTAACGCTGGGAGACAGAGATTATAGATATGTCCCAATGCTGAGATTATAGATATGTCCCAACGCTGAGTCAGAGATTATAGACGTGTCCCAATGCTGAGATTATAGATATGTCTCAACGCTGAGTAACGCTGGGAGACAGAGATTATAGATGTAACGCTGGGAGTCAGAGATTATAGATATGTCCCAATGCTGAGATTATAGATATGTCCCAATGCTGAGATTATAGATATGTCCCAATGCTGAAATTATAGATATGTCCCAATGCAGAGATTATAGATATGTCCCAACACTGAGATTATAGATATGTCCCAACACTGAGATTATAGATATGTCCCAACGCTGAGATTATAGATATGTCCCAACGCTGAGTAAGGCTGGGAGTCAGAGTGTCTCCTACCTGAGGTTTCTCCTGAGGGCGTGGCAGGAAACACGATGGTACGGTTACTGATCTCTACCGTGGCTGGAGCTGTCCTGGTCAGGGGGGGTTGGCCTGCAGGGGGCAGCATGGCGGTGGGCATGGGGCTAGCAGTCTGAGGAGGAAGGGGGGCTAGGCTCCGGTCTGCTGGGGCCGTTGATACATCCAGAGCCAGGTCCTGACGGATCTGGACTTTGATGAACTGGACAGCAGGAGGAGAGAAAATAACATAATTAAGGGGGAGAGCCACCACATCAAGACATTGAGGGGGGGCACCACATCAAGACATTGAAGGGGGGCACCACATCAAGACATTGAGGGGGGGCACCACATCAAGGCATTGAGGGGGGGGCACCACATCAAGGCATTGGGGGGGTGCACCACATCAAGGCATTGAGGGGGGGGGCACCACATCAAGGCATTGAGGGAGGGGGGGCACCACATCAAGGCATTGGGGGGGTGCACCACATCAAGGCATTGAGGGGGGGGGGGCACATCAAGGCATTGGGGGGGTGCACCACATCAAGGCATTGGGGGGGTGCACCACATCAAGGCATTGAGGGGGGGGGGGGGCACATCAAGGCATGGGGGGGGGGACCACATCAAGGCATGGGGGGGGGGGGGGGACCACATCAAGGCATTGAGGGGGGGGGGCACATCAAGGCATGGGGGGGGGGACCACATCAAGGCATTGGGGGGGGGGACCACATCAAGGCATTGGGGGGGGGGGGACCACATCAAGGCATGGGGGGGGGGGGGACCACATCAAGGCATGGGGGGGGGGGGACCACATCAAGGCATGGGGGGGGGGGGGCCACATCAAGGCATGGGGGGGGGGGGGGGGGACCACATCAAGGCATGGGGGGGGGGGGGGGACCACATCAAGGCATTGAGGGGGGGGGGGCACATCAAGGCATGGGGGGGGGGACCACATCAAGGCATTGGGGGGGGGGGGGACCACATCAAGGCATTGGGGGGGGAAGCACCACATTAAGACATTGAGGGGGGGAGGGACCACATCAAGGCATTGAGGGGCCCCACCACATCAAGATAGAGGGGCCCCACCACATCATATCAAGATATTGAGGGGCCCACAACATCATCACTACCTTCTGTTGATCGTCACACTGGACATAGATTTGGCCACTCCATGGAAACATGGATGTCCTGGTTGCTAGGGACGGATTAGGACTGATGAGGATCTGGAGGTGGCACCTGGGAACAAAAAACTATGGTGAAACACCCCTAGTACTACAGTCACCTGGTAAATCACCCCTAGTAATACAGTCACCTGGTAAAACACCCCTAGTAATACAGTCACCTGGTAAAACACCCCTAGTAATACAGTCACCTGGTAAAACACCCCTAGTAATAGAGTCACCTGGTAAAACACCCCTAGTACTACAGTCACCTGGTAAATCACCCCTAGTAATACAGTCACCTGGTAAAACACCCCCAGTACTATAGTCACCTGGTAAAACACCCCTAGTAATACAGTCATCTGGTAAAACACCCCTAGTAATACAGTCACCTGGTAAAACACCCCTAGTAATAGAGTCACCTGGTAAAACACCCCTAGTAATAGAGTCACCTGGTAAAACACCCCTAGTACTACAGTCACCTGGTAAATCACCCCTAGTAATACAGTCACCTGGTAAAACACCCCCAGTACTATAGTCACCTGGTAAAACACCCCTAGTAGTATAGTCACCTGGTAAAACACCCCTAGTACTACAGTCACCTGGTAAAACACCCCTAGTAATACAGTCACCTGGTAAAACACCCCTAGTAATAGAGTCACCTGGTAAAACACCCCTAGTAATAGAGTCACCTGGTAAAACACCCCTAGTAATAGAGTCACCTGGTAAAACACCCCTAGTAATAGTCACCTGGTAAAACACCCCTAGTAATAGTCACCTGGTAAAACACCCCTAGTAATAGAGTCACCTGGTAAAACGCCCCTAGTAATAGAGTCACCTGGTAAAACTAACTAACTATGGTGAAAGAAGGCCATGTTGAGGTGTACTGGTTACCGTCCGAGGCTTCCTACTGCGGTTCTATCTAGAAGGCCATGTTGAGGTGTACTGGTTACCGTCCGAGGCTTCCTACTGCGGTTCTATCTAGAAGGCCATGTTGAGGTGTACTGGTTACCGTCCGAGGCTTCCTACTGCGGTTCTATCTAGAAGGCCATGTTGAGGTGTACTGGTTACCGTCCGAGGCTTCCTACTGCGGTTCTATCTAGAAGGCCATGTTGAGGTGTACTGGTTACTGTCCGAGGCTTCCTACTGCGGTTCTATCTAGAAGGCCATGTTGAGGTGTACTGGTTACTGTCCGAGGCTTCCTACTGCGGTTCTATCTAGAAGGCCATGTTGAGGTGTACTGGTTACCGTCCGAGGCTTCCTACTGCGGTTCTATCTAGAAGGCCATGTTGAGGTGTACTGGTTACCGTCCGAGGCTTCCTACTGCGGTTCTATCTAGAAGGCCATGTTGAGGTGTACTGGTTACCGTCCGAGGTCTCCTACTGTGGTTCTATCTAGAGGGCCATGTTGAGGTGTACTGGTTACCGTCCGAGGCTTCCTACTGCGGTTCTATCTAGAGGGCCATGTTGAGGTGTACTGGTTACCGTCCGAGGCTTCCTACTGCGGTTCTATCTAGAAGGCCATGTTGAGGTGTACTGGTTACCGTCCGAGGTCTCCTACTGTGGTTCTATCTATAGGGCCATGTTGAGGTGTACTGGTTACCGTCCGAGGCTTCCTACTGCGGTTCTATCTAGAAGGCCATGTTGAGGTGTACTGGTTACTGTCCGAGGATTCCTACTGCGGTTCTATCTAGAAGGCCATGTTGAGGTGTACTGGTTGGCTGGCCAGGACAACACAAAGCTGTGTGTGTGTGTGTGTGTGTGTACATACTGTGGTTCTATAACTCCATGTTGAGGGGTAACAGTGAGACAGTGGGCTGGCCAGGACAACTCAAAGCTGTGTGTGTGTGTGTGTGTGTGTGTGTGTGTGTGTGTGTGTGTACATACTGTGGTTCTATAACTCAATGTTGAGGGGTAACAGTGAGACAGTGGGCTGGCCAGGACAACTCAAAGCTGTGTGTGTGTGTGTGTGTGTGTGTGTGTGTGTGTGTGTACATACTGTGGTTCTATAACTCAATGTTGAGGGGTAACAGTGAGACAGTGGGCTGGCCAGGACAACTCAAAGCTGTGTGTGTGTGTGTGTGTGTGTGTGTGTGTGTGTGTGTGTGTGTGTGTGTGTGTACATACTGTGGTTCTATAACTCCATGTTGAGGGGTAACAGTGAGACAGTGGGCTGGCCAGGACAACTCAAAGCTGTGTGTGTGTGTGTGTGTGTGTACATACTGTGGTTCTAGAACTCCATGTTGAGGGGTAACAGTGAGACAGTGGGCTGGCCAGGACAACTCAAAGCTCAGCTCTCTGGATGATGAGTGGTTCTGGATCAGGACATGTCTGGTGTTGGAGGCTCCGTCTGGACAACACACATTATAAACCAAAGGAAAGGGTTTAATTATATTCTATTAAAAACTACAAAAAAAAAAAAAGTTTTATGAACAGAAAATCTGAGAGACCTTGCTCAGGCTTCAAAGAGCACAGAGTTAGTCTCAAAAAGTGAGATGATAATACTGACTGATAGTGGGAGAGGTGAGGACCAGCTGCTCAGGCTGGAGGCTCCAGGAGTCCCTGTGGTCCCCTGGTTCTGTCCCTGTCCCAGAGGCCTCTGTCCTGGGTAAGGCGGGGCCTTGAGGACCCTTCACAGGCAGTACATCCAGAGACACGTTGCTGATGTGACGGTCTGAGTTCCCAAAACCACTACAACATGATAAGACAACAACGTGAAAAATCCATTAACACCAAAATGTTAGTATAACACCCCTACTACAACATTACATAACCATTAACACCACTACAACTTTATATAACCATTAACACCACAACTACAACGTGATAATACAACAACGTTATATAACCATTAACACAACCACTACAACTTTCTATAACCATTAACACCACCACTACAACGTAATATAACCATTAACACCACCACTACAACGTAATATAACCATTAACACCCCTACTACAACGTTATATAACCTAACCATTAACACCACTACTACAACGTTATATAACCATTAACACCACCACTACAACGTTATATAACCATTAACACCACTACAACGTTATATAACCATTAACACCACCACTACAACGTAATATAACCATTAACACCACCACTACAACGTTATATAACCATTAACACCACTACAACGTTATATAACCATTAACACCACCACTACAACGTAATATAACCATTAACACCACCACTACAACGTTATATAACCATTAACACCACCACTACAACGTAATATAACCATTAACACCACCACTACAACGTTATATAACCATTAACACCACTACAACGTTATATAACCATTAACACCACTACATTATATAACCATTAACACCACCACTACAACGTAATATAACCATTAACACCACCACTACAACGTAATATAACCATTAACACCACTACTACAACGTTATACAACCATTAACACCACCACTACAACGTTATATAACTATTAACACCACCACCACTACAATGTTATATAACCATTAACACCACCACTACAACGTAATATAACCATTAACATCACTACAACGTTACATAACCATTAACACCACTACAACAACGTTATATAACCATTAACACCACGACTACAACGTTATATAACCATTAACACCACCACTACAACGTTACATAACCATTAACAGCATAATGTTAGTATAACACCACCACTACAACGTTATATAACCATTAACACCACCACTACAACGTTATATAACCATTAACACCACTACTACAACGTTATATAACCATTAACAGCATAATGTTAGTATAACACCACCACTACAACGTTATATAACCATTAACACCACCACTACAACGTTATATAACCATTAACACCACCACTACAACGTTATATAACCATTAACACCACCACTACAACGTTACATAACCATTAACAGCATAATGTTAGTATAACACCACTACTACAACGTTACATAACCATTAACACCACCACTACAACGTTATATAACCATTAACACCACCACTACAACGTTACATAACCATTAACAGCATAATGTTAGTATAACACCACTACTACAATGTTACATAACCATTAACACCACTACTACAACGTTATATAACCATTAACACCACCACTACAACGTTACATAACCATTAACACCACTACAACAACGTTACATAACCATTAACACCACCACTACAACGTTATATAACCATTAACAGCATAATGTTAGTATAACACCACCACTACAACGTTATATAACCATTAACACCACTACAACAACGTTACATAACCATTAACACCACCACTACAACGTTATATAACCATTAACACCACCACTACAACGTTACATAACCATTAACAGCATAATGTTAGTATAACACCACTACTACAACGTTACATAACCATTAACACCACCACTACAACGTTACATAACCATTAACACCACCACTACAACATTACATAACCATTAACACCACTACAACGTTATATAACCATTAACACCAGCACTACAACGTTATATAACCATTAACACCTCTACTACAACGTTATATAACCATTAACAGCACACCATTATATAACCATTAACACCACTACTACAACGTTATATAACCATTAACACCACCACTACAACGTTATATAACCATTAACACCACCACTACAACGTTACATAACCATTAACAGCATAATGTTAGTATAACACCACCACTACAACGTTATATAACCATTAACAGCCTGTATGTTCTAAGCAGAGAGAAACACTCTAGAAACCAAATGAGGTGTGAGATGAAAACATTCGTATGATTACGTTCTTTCCTAAAGGTATGATATTCAGTCCCAGTACCTGTCAGCCTCCGAGCCTCTCCTGGTGACAGCTAGGGGGGGCTGGACATGGGGGTCAGTCCTTCCAGAGTCCAAGGTCTCTGTGCTGCCCAGCACTGACAACACCACCTTACTCAGGTTCCCATAGAACAACTGGGCCTGGTTGGGGCTCTGGGGCAGGTCGTAGGCTGGAGACAACAGCATGGGAAATCATGAGCTAAACATAGTGGGTCAAGTCAACACATACATTAAGTGCCTTGCGAAAGTATTCGGCCCCCTTGAACTTTGCGACCTTTTGCCACATTTCAGGCTTCAAACATAAAGATATAAAACTGTATTTTTTTGTGAAGAATCAACAACAAGTGGGACACAAATCATGAAGTAGAACGACATTTATTGGATATTTCAAACTTTTTTAACAAATCAAAAACTGAAAAATTGGGAGTGCAAAATTATTCAGCCCCTTTCCTTTCAGTGCAGCATACTCTCTCCAGAAGTTCAATGAGGATCTCTGAATGATCCAATGTTGACCTAAATGACTAATGATGATAAATACAATCCACCTGTGTGTAATCAAGTCTCCGTATAAATGCACCTGCACTGTGATAGTCTCAGAGGTCCGTTAAAAGCGCAGAGAGCATCATGAAGAACAAGGAACACACCAGGCAGGTCCGAGATACTGTTGTGAAGAAGTTTAAAGCCGGATTTGGATACAAAAAGATTTCCCAAGCTTTAAACATCCCAAGGAGCACTGTGCAAGCGATAATATTGAAATGGAAGGAGTATCAGACCACTGCAAATCTACCAAGACCTGGCCGTCCCTCTAAACTTTCAGCTCATACAAGGAGAAGACTGATCAGAGATGCAGCCAAGAGGCCCATGATCACTCTGGATGAACTGCAGAGATCTACAGCTGAGGTGGGAGACTCTGTCCATAGGACAACAAACAGTCGTATATTGCACAAATCTGGCCTTTATGGAAGAGTGGCAAGAAGAAAGCCAATTCTTAAAGATATCCATAAAAAGTGTCGTTTAAAGTTTGCCACAAGCCACCTGGGAGACACACCAAACATGTGGAAGAAAGTGCTCTGGTCAGATGAAACCAAAATTGAACTTTTTGGCAACAATGCAAAACGTTATATGTTTGGCGTAAAAGCAACACAGCTCATCACCCTGAACCCACTGTCAAACATGGTGGTGGCAGCATCATGGTTTGGGCCTGCTTTTCTTCAGCAGGGACAGGGAAGATGGTTATAATTGATGGGAAGATGGATGGAGCCAAATACAGGACCATTCTGGAAGAAAACCTGATGGAGTCTGCAAAAGACCTGAGACTGGGACGGAGATTTGTCTTCCATCAAGACAATGATCCAAAACATAAAGCAAAATCTACAATGGAATGGTTCAAAAATAAACATATCCAGGTGTTAGAATGGCCAAGTCAAAGTCCAGACCTGAATCCAATCAAGAATCTGTGGAAAGAACTGAAAACTGCTGTTCACAAATGCTCTCCATCCAACCTCACAGAGCTCGAGCTGTTTTGCAAGGAGGAATGGGAAAAAATGTCAGTCTCTCGATGTGCAAAACTGATAGAGACATACCCCAAGCGACTTACAGCTGTAATCGCAGCAAAAGGTGGCGCTACAAAGTATTAACTTAAGGGGGCTGAATAATTTTGCACGCCCAATTTTTCAGTTTTTGATTTGTTAAAAAAGTTTGAAATATCCAATAAATGTCGTTCCACTTCATGATTGTGTCCCACTTGTTGATTCTTCACAAAAAAATACAGTTTTATATCTTTATGTTTGAAGCCTGAAATGTGGCAAAAGGTCGCAAAGTTCAAGGGGGCCGAATACTTTCGCAAGGCACTGTATATACACACACACATACAGTTGATGTCAGAAGTTTACATACACCTTAGCCAAATATATTTAAACTCAGTTTTTCCATAATTCCTGACATTTAATCTTAGCAAAAAAAATCCCTGTTTTAGGTCAGTTAGGATCACCACTATTTTAAGAATGTGAAATGTCAGAATAATAGTAGAGAAAATGATTTATTTCAGTTTTTATTTCTTTCATCACATTCCCAGTGGGTCAGAAGTTTACATACACTCAATTAGTATTTGGTAGCATTGCCTTAAATTGTTTAACTTGGGTCAAACGTTTCTGGTAGCCTTCCACAAGCTTCCCACAATAAGTTGGGTGATTTTTGCACATTCCTCCTGACAGAGCTGGTGTAACTGAGTCAGGTTTGTAGGCCTCCTTGCTCGCACACACTTTTTTCAGTTCTGCCAACAAATATTCTATCAGATTGAGGTCAGGGCTTTGTGATGGCCACTCCAATACCTTGACTTTGTTGTCCTTAAGCCATTTTGCCACAACTTTGGAAGTATGCTTGGGGTCATTGTCCATTTGGAAGACCCATTTGTGACCAAGCTTTAACTTCCTGACTGATGTCTTGAGCTGTTGTTTCAATAAATACACATTTTACTTCTCATGATGCCATCTATTTTGTAAAGTGCATCAGTCCCTCCTGCAGAAAAGCACCCCCACACCATGATGCTGCCACCCCCATGCTTCACGGTTGGGATGGTGTTCTTCGGCTTGCAAGCCCACCACTTTTTCCAAAAACATAGCGATGGTCATTATGGCCAAACAGTTCTATTTTTGTTTCATCAGACCAGAGGACATTTCTCCAAAAAGTATGATCTTTGTCCCCATGTGCAGTTGCAAACTGTAGTCTGGCTTTTTATGGTGGTTTTGGAGCAGTGGCTTCTTCCTTGCTGAGCGGCCTTTCAGGTTATGTCGATATAGGACTCGTTTTACTGAGGATATAGATACTTTTGTACCAATTTCCTCCAGCATCTTCACAAGGTCCTTTGCTGTTGTTCTGAGATCGATGTGCACTTTTCGCACCAAAGAACGTTCATCTCCACTATTGTTTGTACAGATGATCGTGGTACCTTCAGGCGTTTGGAAATTGCTCCCAAGGATGAACCAGACTTGTGTTGGTCCACATGTTTTTTCTGGTCTTGGCTGATTTCTTTTGATTTTCCCATTATGTCAAGCAAAGAGGCACTGCGTTTGAAGGTAGGCCTTGATATACATCCACAGGTGCACCTCCAATTGACTCAAATTATGTTAATTAGCCTATCAGAAGCTTCTAAAGCCATGACATCATTTTCTGGAATTTTCCAAGCTGTTTAAAGGCACAGTAATCTTAGTGTATGTAAACGTCTGACCCACTGGAATTGTGATAAGTGAAATATAAGTGAAATAATCTGTCTGTAAACAATTGATGGTGAAATTACGTGTGTCATACACAAATGACGCTAATCTAAGTGTATGTAAACTTCCGACTTCAACTGTGTGTGTGTGTGTGTGTGTGCGCGCGCATGTGTATGTATATAATATATATATATATATATATAAACATTTCCACAACAAACAAGTTTTTGCAGATAATTATGAATAACAAGTTGCCCAGAGTAGGACATCCTCACTGGTACAGTGTATAGAACAGGGGTCTCCAACAGGTTGATCTACCAGTAACTCACAGACCACCTCGCCAAAAAGTAGCTTGCCAAACAATTCTGACCGCAAAATGTCACTAACAAATCCTGCAAGTATCAGACACCGCAAGCTCCCATCTCATCAAAGCAACATTACCCTACCCTTGTTCTAGAAAGACCCATGACCCTTACCCTCCAGGACCTGCTCCTCCCCCAGGAACCTCTCGTTGAAGTTGAGTCCTTTCAGCAGACTGTTCTCTGACAGAATCTTCCTGCCTGCATCAGGCTTCGACAGCAGCAACCTGGGGGACAGGAGATGAGAGGGTGGTGAAATCAGTCTCCTTACAGTGTTGTAAATCAAACTAGAGGGCCTGGAGAACAGAAACAGACAGTAGTGGACCAAACGGTTCTGTCTGACAGCCCGAAACAACCTCCTCAAAGCCTCTTTAATGCTATTGCTTCACAAGATGGCTGTTTAAAAGTCAGGTTAATGACAGCCCATGTAAGAAACAGAGGGACAGGTCCTCACCTCCTGAACTGTTGTCGTGAGACCTCGTCTCCACAGAAGAGACAGACTGTGGCCAGGACGGCATTAGCTGACTGACACAGAGTCTGCTCTCTCTGGGTCACCTTCATCAGAACCGTGATCACCTGGAGAAAGAACCAGTTCAAACCAACTATTAATGATAGAAACATCTCTCCATCTCTCTAGTCAGGAAGTCCAGATAAAACCAGAACCTCCTTTCTGACCACAACAAGTCATGTGACCTACCTCCTGTGTCCTCTCCTTCAGGACGAACTGAGACGGAGAGAGGCTGATGTCCGAGGAGTCCATGACAGAGCGTGTGTGTAGGTCAGAGTAGGGAACAGCCTTAATGAAGGCAGCCCTGCACCCAGTGTTTCTCACACAGACACACAGCTTGGAGACCTGGCCTGCTGCCACCCCCATTAGCATAGCCACGTAGCCGTCTGAACGCTTCCTGTGGTCTTCCAGAATAATGTTGCTTGTCCCTCCATAGCCTGATAGGGGGATCTGGGGGGGTGAGAGAGAGACAGAGGGCTGTTTGTATATCTCTATTTATTAAGATGTGAGGCATATAGCCAGAGCTACATAACCCATACGTCGCGTCAGACTCACAACCCATACGTCGCCACAGACTCCCAACCCATACGTCGCCACAGACTCCCAACCCATACGTCGCCACAGACTCACAACCCATACGTCGCCACAGACTCACAACCCATACGTCGCCACAGACTCACAACCCATACGTCGCCACAGACTCACAACCCATACGTCGCCACAGACTCACAACCCATACGTCGCCACAGACTCACAACCCATACGTCGCCACAGACTCACAACCCATACGTCGCCACAGACTCACAACCCATACGTCGCCACAGACTCACAACCCATACGTCGCCACAGACTCACAACCCATACGTCGCCACAGACTCACAACCCATACGTCGCCACAGACTCACAACCCATACATCATCACAGACTCATTGTGAAGTCTGAAAACAGACAAACTTTAAAAAGTGTAATGTCCCTTTAAGATCAGAAACCACCACTGAAAACCAGTCACTTCAATAAGTAGCTAGATCCTCGGAACCCGTAGATTTTCACGTTTCTGTTGTTGGCCTTGCACTACACACCGGACTCAAATAACCACGTCATCATCAAGCCTTTGATTCGTGGAATCAGGAGTGTAGTGCTAGGGCAACAACTACGGCCCAGGGCAACAACTACGGCCCAGGAGGAAGAAACATAGGATGGTTAGGGTAGAGTGGGCCAGACAGTAAACCAGGATGGTTAGGGTAGGGAGGACCTCACAGTAAACCAGGATGGTTAGGGTAGAGAGGACCTCACAGTAAACCAGGATGGTTAGGGTAGAGAGGACCTCACAGTAAACCAGGATGGTTAGGGTAGAGAGGACCTCACAGTAAACCAGGATGGTTAGGGTAGAGAGGACCTCACAGTAAACCAGGATGGTTAGGGTAGAGAGGACCTCACAGTAAACCAGGATGGTTAGGGTAGAGAGGGCCAGACAGTAAACCAGGATGGTTAGGGTAGAGAGGACCTCACAGTAAACCAGGATGGTTAGGGTAGAGAGGGCCCAGGATGGTTAGGGTAGAGAGGACCTCACAGTAAACCAGGATGGTTAGGGTAGAGGACCTCACAGTAAACCAGGATGGTTAGGGTAGAGGACCTCACAGTAAACCAGGATGGTTAGGGTAGAGAGGGCCTCACAGTAAACCAGGATAGTTAGGGTAGAGAGGGCCTCACAGTGAACCAGGATGGTTAGGGTAGAGAGGGCCTCACAGTAAACCAGGATGGTTAGGGTAGAGAGGGCCTCACAGTAAACCAGGATGGTTAGGGTAGAGAGGGCCCAGGATGGTTAGGGTAGAGAGGGCCTCACAGTGAACCAGGATGGTTAGGGTAGAGAGGGCCTCACAGTAAACCAGGATGGTTAGGGTAGAGAGGACCTCACAGTAAACCAGGATAGTTAGGGTAGAGAGGACCTCACAGTAAACCAGGATGGTTAGGGTAGAGAGGGCCTCACAGTAAACCAGGATGGTTAGGGTAGAGAGGGCCTCACAGTGAACCAGGATGGTTAGGGTAGAGAGGGCCTCACAGTGAACTTGATGCCAGGCTGTGAGGGCCTCACAGTGAACTTGATGCCAGGCTGTGAGGGCCTCACAGTGAACTTGATGCCAGGCTGTGAGGGCCTCACAGTGAACTTGATGCCAGGCTGTGAGGGCCTCACAGTGAACTTGATGCCAGGCTGTGAGGGCCTCACAGTGAACTTGATGCCAGGCTGTGAGGGCCTCACAGTGAACTTGATGCCAGGCTGTGAGGGCCTCACATGAACTTGATGCCAGGCTGTGAGGGCCTCACAGTGAACTTGATGCCAGGCTGTGAGGGCCTCACAGTGAACTTGATGCCAGGCTGTGAGGGCCTCACAGTGAACTTGATGCCAGGCTGTGAGGGCCTCACAGTGAACTTGATGCCAGGCTGTGAGGGCCTCACAGTGAACTTGATGCCAGGCTGTGAGGGCCTCACAGTGAACTTGATGCCAGGCTGTGAGGGCCTCACAGTGAACTTGATGCCAGGCTGTGAGGGCCTCACAGTGAACCAGGATAGTTAGGGTAGAGAGGGCCTCACAGTGAACCAGGATAGTTAGGGTAGAGAGGGCCTCACAGTGAACTTGATGCCAGGCTGTGAGGGCCTCACATTAAACCAGGAAAGTTAGGGTAGAGAGGGCCTCACAGTGAACTTGATGCCAGGCTGTGAGGGCCGTACTCCAGACTGTTTGATCTCCAGCTTGGACAGGGTGCAGGCCACCCGGGTTGGGGCAAACAGCAGGTGGACAACAACATCCTCCCTGGGCCGGATAGACAGCTCTCTGTGTCGGGTCAACCTCTCCTCCTGTCCAAAACTACTCTGGAGCTGGGAGAGATATATTACATTAATAGATAGACAGGAGAGAGAGATATTACATTAATAGATAGACAGGAGAGAGAGATATTACATTAATAGATAGACAGGAGAGAGAGAGAGAGAGAGAGAGAGAGAGAGAGAGAGAGAGAGAGAGGAGAGAGAGATATTACATTAATAGGTAGACAGGAGCGAGAGACAGATGGAGAGAGAGAGAGAGAGAGAGAGAGGAGAGCAGTCTGACACAGAGCTGTTGTGATTGATATCTGAAGAGTAGCTGGAGAGGGTTAAGGAGCAGTCTGACACAGAGCTGTTGTGATTGATATCTGAAGAGTAGCTGAAGGCCACATGGAGCTGGACAAGTCAAGGAGGTTTGGTTCTTACCTGGAAACAGCTGTGGTCTTGTCCTCGGATCAGCAGACGCAGGTGATGTGTTGTGTTGGGGGAGTTATTACGAAGAACCAGCTTCTGTTGTCTGTACAGGTAGAAGACCACATTCAGAGCTCCAACACCACACCACACCACCTCCACCACACCACCTCCACCTCCACCACACCACCTCCAAAATATATTGAACCTTTATTTAACTAGGCAAGACAGTTAAGAACAAATTCTTATTTACAACGACGGCCAAACCCAGACAACGCTGGGCCAATTGTGCGCCGCCCTATGGGACTCCCAATCCCGGCCGGGTATGATACAGCCTGGAATCGAACCAAGGACTGTAGTGACACCTCTTGCAGTGACTTAGACCGCTGCGCCACTCGGGAGCAACTATGTATGGATGAATCATTATGACTAACATGGAAGAGTCTAGTAAAATGTTCCTTACACAGCCCTGCCCAGCGTGACCCCTCCCCAGGCCACAAACTGCTTGTTGGAGAGGATGGGGGGCACCTCACTGTGGGGCAGCATGCCCAGGGCAGAGACAGGACCAGGGGCAGCAGGGTTCACCCCCTCCTCTGGTACCACCTGTCCCTTCAGAACCACCTCATACTGAGGACCAGACGGCAGCACCAGGATGGTCAGAACACTGGAGGGACAAGCACAGAGAAACATCAGAACAGGAAGTATCATGAAAACACAAGGACACAGAACAACCACCCAGGGAGAAGTCTGAGCTGCCGGTACAATGATCCTAGAGCAACAGATCAGATCTTACACTCTGAAGTACAACTCTGAGTAATGTAGAAGACTTTCTACAAGGCTAGATGTTCACAACACTGAGTAATTTAGAAGGCTTTCTACACAGCTAGATGTTCACAACACTGAGTAATGTAGAAGGCTTTCTACAAGGCTAGATATTCAGAACTGAGTAATGTAGAAGGCTTTCTACAAGGCTAGATATTCAGAACTGAGTAATGTAGAAGGCTTTCTACAAGGCTAGATATTCAGAACTGAGTAATGTAGAAGGCCTTCTACAAGGCTAGATGTTCACAACACTGAGTAATGTAGAAGGCCTTCTACAAGGCTAGATATTCAGAACTGAGTAATGTAGAAGGCTTTCTACAAGGCTAGATGTTCACAACACTGAGTAATGTAGAAGGCTTTCCACAAGGCTAGATGTTCACAACACTGAGTAATGTAGAAGGCTTTCCACAAGGCTAGATGTTCACAACACTGAGTAATGTAGAAGGCTTTCCACAAGGCTAGATGTTCACAACACTGAGTAATGTAGAAGGCTTTCTACAAGGCTAGATGTTCACAACACTGAGTAATGTAGAAGGCTTTCTACAAGGCTAGATGTTCACAACACTGAGTAATGTAGAAGGCTTTCTACAAGGCTAGATGTTCACAACACTGAGTAATGTAGAAGGCTTTCTACAAGGTTAGATGTTCACAACACTGAGTAATGTAGAAGGCTTTCTACAAGGCTAGATGTTCACAACACTGAGTAATGTAGAAGGCTTTCTACAAGGCTAGATGTTCACAACACTGAGTAATGTAGAAGGCTTTCTACACAGCTAGATGTTCACAACACTGAGTAATGTAGAAGGCTTTCTACAAGGCTAGATGTTCACAACACTGAGTAATGTAGAAGGCTTTCTACAAGGCTAGATATTCAGAACTGAGTAATGTAGAAGGCTTTCTACAAGGCTAGATGTTCACAACACTGAGTAATGTAGAAGGCTTTCTACAAGGCTAGATATTCAGAACTGAGTAATGTAGAAGGCTTTCTACAAGGCTAGATGTTCACAACACTGAGTAATGTAGAAGGCTTTCCACAAGGCTAGATGTTCACAACACTGAGTAATGTAGAAGGCTTTCTACAAGGCTAGATGTTCACAACACTGAGTAATGTAGAAGGCTTTCTACAAGGCTAGATGTTCACAACACTGAGTAATGTAGAAGGCTTTCTACAAGGCTAGATGTTCACAACACTGAGTAATGTAGAAGGCTTTCTACAAGGCTAGATGTTCACAACACTGAGTAATGTAGAAGGCTTTCCACAAGGCTAGATGTTCACAACACTGAGTAATGTAGAAGGCTTTCTACAAGGCTAGATGTTCACAACACTGAGTAATGTAGAAGGCTTTTCACAAGGCTAGATGTTCACAACACTGAGAAATGTAGAAGGCTTTCTACAAGGCTAGATGTTCACAACACTGAGAAATGTAGAAGGCTTTCTACAAGGCTAGATGTTCACAACACTGAGAAATGTAGAAGGCTTTCTACAAGGCTAGATGTTCACAACTCTGAAGTGTGTAAAAAAAGAAAAAAAATTAAAAAAGTACCTCTCTCGGTTCTTCCTGCCGCCCTGAGAGGTGAACGAGACCACAATGCCATGCTCCTCCCCGGCACGCAGACACAGGTCAACAGGACTCACAGAGAAACAGCCATCACCACCGCTGTTCTGTAGACAAGAACCACACAGGAGGTCATACCAACAGTCAGCACCACACAGGAGGTCATACCAACAGTCAGCACCACACAGGAGGTCATACCAACAGTCAGCACCACACAGGAGGTCATACCAACAGTCAGCACCACACAGGAGGTCATACCAACAGTCAGCACCACACAGGAGGTCATACCAACAGTCAGCACCACACAGGAGGTCAAGTCAACAGTCAGCACCACACAGGAGGTCATACCAACAGTCAGCACCACACAGGAGGTCATACCAACAGTCAGCACCACACAGGAGGTCATACCAACAGTCAGCACCACACAGGAGGTCATACCAACAGTCAGCACCCCACAGGAGGTCATACCAACAGTCAGCACCACCCAGGAGGTCATACCAACAGTCAGCACCACCCAGGAGGTCATATCAACCAACAGTCAGCACCACACAGGAGGTCATACCAACAGTCAGCACCACACAGGAGGTCATACCAACAGTCAGCACCACACAGGAGGTCATACCAACAGTCAGCACCACCCAGGAGGTCATACCAACCAACAGTCAGCACCCCACAGGAGGTCATACCAACAGTCAGCACCACCCAGGAGGTCATATCAACCAACAGTCAGCACCCCACAGGAGGTCATACCAACAGTCAGCACCACCCAGGAGGTCAAGTCAACAGTCAGCACCACCCAGGAGGTCATATCAACCAACAGTCAGCACCCCACAGGAGGTCATACCAACAGTCAGCACCACCCAGGAGGTCATATCAACCAACAGTCAGCACCACCCAGGAGGTCATATCAACCAACAGTCAGCACCACCCAGGAGGTCATATCAACCAACAGTCAGCACCACCCAGGAGGTCATATCAACAGTCAGCCAAACCACAACACATCCCCCAGGCTTATCCAAACCACAACACATCCCCCAGTCTTATCCAAACCACAACACATCCCCCAGTCTTATCCAAACCACATCCCCCAGGCTTATCCAAACCACAACACATCCCCCATGCTTATCCAAACCACAACACATCCCCCAGGCTTATCCAAACCACACCACATCCCCCAGGCTTATCCAAACCACAACACATCCCCCAGTCTTATCCAAACCACAACACATCCCCCAGGCTTATCCAAACCACAACACATCCCCCAGGCTTATCCAAACCACAACACATCCCCCAGGCTTATCCAAACCACATCCCCCAGGCTTATCCAAACCACATCCCCCAGGCTTATCCAAACCACATCCCCCAGGCTTATCCAAACCACATCCCCCAGGCTTATCCAAACCACAACACATCCCCCAGGCTTATCCAAACCACAACACATCCCCCAGGCTTATCCAAACCACAACACATCCCCCAGGCTTATCCAAACCACAACACATCCCCCAGGCTTATCCAAACCACAACATCCCCCAGGCTTATCCAAACCACAACACATCCCCCAGGCTTATCCAAACCACAACACATCCCCCAGTCTTATCCAAACCACAACACATCCCCCAGTCTTATCCAAACCACAACACATCCCCCAGTCTTATCCAAACCACAACACATCCCCCAGTCTTATCCAAACCACAACACATCCCCCAGTCTTATCCAAACCACAACACATCCCCCAGTCTTATCCAAACCACAACACATCCCCCAGTCTTATCCAAACCACAACACATCCTCCAGGCTTATCCAAACCACATCCCCCAGGCTTATCCAAACCACATCCCCCAGGCTTATCCAAACCACATCCTCCAGGCTTATCCAAACCACATACCCCAGGCTTATCCAAACCACATACCCCAGGCTTATCCAAACCACATACCCCAGGCTTATCCAAACCACATCCCCCAGGCTTATCCAAACCACATCCCCCAGGCTTATCCAAACCACATCCCCCAGGCTTATCCAAACCACATCCCCCAGGCTTATCCAAACCACATCCCCCAGGCTTATCCAAACCACATCCCCCAGGCTTATCCAAACCACATCCCCCAGGCTTATCCAAACCACATACCCCAGGCTTATCCAAACCACATCCCCCAGGCTTATCCAAACCACATCCCCCAGGCTTATCCAAACCACATCCCCCAGGCTTATCCAAACCACATCCCCCAGGCTTATCCAAACCACATCCCCCAGGCTTATCCAAACCACATCCCCCAGGCTTATCCAAACCACATCCCCCAGGCTTATCCAAACCACAGATCAAACAGGGAAGTAAAAGGGACAGAATACCTTGAGTTTCAGCTGAACATCAATGTTCCCTGCGTTCTTCAGAGGCAGAGTTTGCGTGCTGGACTCACCCAACGCTGCTGAGAGGTTAACATTCTGCCCACCCCCAAAAATGATATGAGGAAAGAATTACAGAAATATCAACATCACACAAAAGGTCAACCCTAACTCTAATACGGAATGTGTTATTAAGGCAATACAACACACTGGTTTCCCAGTTAAACCCTGAATATAAAGACTAGTCTCATGTCAGCAGTGCTGCGGGTCAGTTCCTACCTGCAGGTCTTTAGGGGCGTGTACTCTGGCTGTTCCAGACCTGGCTCTGAGAGGGACGCTCCTGATCACATGACTGGGGCCTGGACAGTCCACCTCGATGTCCACCCGCGCACTGTACTCATCCGCTGGACCTAGATCACCTGTATGACATCACTGTACTCATCCACTGGACCTAGATCACCTGTATGACATCACTGTACTCATCCGCTGGACCTAGACCACCTGTATGACATCACTGTACTCATCCACTGGACCTAGATCACCTGTATGACATCACTGTACTCATCAGCTGGACCTAAATCACCTGTATGACATCACTGTACAGATCAGCTGGACCCAGACCACCTGTATGACATCACTGTACTCATCCGCTGGACCTAGACCACCTGTATGACATCACTGTACTCATCCGCTGGACCTAGACCACCTGTATGACATCACTGTACTCATCCACTGGACCTAGACCACCTGTATGACATCACTGTACTCATCCGCTGGACCTAGACCACCTGTATGACATCACTGTACTCATCCACTGGACCTAGATCACCTGTATGACATCACTGTACTCATCAGCTGGACCTAAATCACCTGTATGACATCACTGTACAGATCAGCTGGACCTAGACCACCTGTATGACATTAGACATGACAAACATCAGCTGTGATTGGTGGCTGATTGGCATCTTCGTGTATTAATATTCACGGAGCCAGGACAGGGGTCATACCTGAACAGGACTGGTACTTCTGTGGAGCGTGGAAGTGGACCCAAACCATGAAGCTCTCTGGATTCTGAAATACAACACAAAACAACATTCCAAAACATCCCTCAAACTACTCAGCTATTGAAGTCACAAGTCACTGAGACTAGGTCACTCCAGGGTTACTCACCTCTCCGTAGCTGGCGTGCATCACGTGGTTCATGACGGACGGAGCGGCCAGTGATGTCAGAGTTCCCGCCTGCAGCAAGCCCTCAGCTGTCATGGCAACGGGACTCTTGGAGAAGGTGAAGCAGCGCCAGGCCGTGGCGTTCTAGAAATATGACATCACAAAAGACAATATCTATCAAAGAGGGCGTGTACAGCCAAATATTTAAAAATATCTAAGTGTTTTTGAGTAACAGAAAGATGACATTAGGCCTGGAATTTCCGGATTTTAAGTGGTGATCGACAGCCTGGCATACTGAGCCTCAGGCGACAGCCTGGCATACTGAGCCTGGCATACTGAGCCTCAGGCGACAGCCTGGCATATTGAGCTTCCAGTCTCATGTCCTGACCGATGCTCCCAGGAGGGAGGCGCCAGACAATGTAGCAGGCTAGATGACAGTAATGCTTGACCAATAGGATCATTATTAATATCTAAAGGCTTGAATTTGTCATACTGGAGGCACTGGTCCTTTTGCCAGGAGAGAAAGGCCGGTGCCTGTCGTCCTCCTTCTGCCAGGAGTTGGCTGATGAACAGTTGATGTGTGCCTCGGGATTCCATAAGGACGGGCGCCGTTGCATCCCCGATGAGTCCGTCTTCACTTGTAGCCTACTTCGACGAGTCCGTCTTCACTTGTAGCCTACTGCGATGAGTCCGTCTTCACTTGTAGCCTATGGCGATGCTGAGATGACTGTCAGAAGGACCTGATCAGGACCTCCTGAGTGGCCAAGTGGTCTAAGGTCTAAGGCACACATTGCAGTGCTAGCTGTGCCACTAGAGATTCTGGGTTAAAGTCCAGGCCCTGTCGCAGCCGGCTGGGGCGGCACACACTCGGCACAGCGTCGTCCGGGTTAGGGGATGGGTTTGGCCGGCAGGGATGTCTTTGTCCCATCGCGCACTAGCGACTCCTGTGGCGGGACGGGCGCAGTGCAGGACCTGATCACATGACGAACATTGACTAATAAGAATTGAGATAACTGACAGAGCCATGTGAGTGAGGTGCTTTGAAGCACGGCGATTGGCAGCGGGGAGAAGGGAATTATAATTATTATACTAACCCAAAGGGCACAACGGACACTTTGGCTGCAAGGAATGTACATTTTAGGTAGCATTACGGCCGGCCACACAAGGGGACATCGAGGGCCATGGCTGTTGAAATTGAGGGCAGCAGGACAAAGTTCTGCACAACCCAGACAGAAGAGTACTGACCCACAAAACATTAGTTATTGTCCCGAAGCTGTACTGCATTCCATTGTACTGCATAGCATCGTACTGCACTGCACTGCATCGTACTGCACTGCACTGCACTGCATCGCACTGCACTGCACTGCATCGTACTGCACTGCATCGTACTGCACTGCATCGTACAGCACTGCATTGCACTGCATCGTACTGCACAGCATCGCACTGCACAGCATCGTACTGCACCGCACTGCACAGCATCGCACTGCACAGCATCGTACTGCACCGCACCGCACAGCATCGTACTGCACCGCACCGCACAGCACCGTACTGCACCGCACCGCACAGCACCGTACTGCACCGCACTGCACAGCACCGTACTGCACCGCACTGCACAGCACAGCATCGTACTGCACAGCACAGCATCGTACTGTACCGCACAGCAACGTACTGCACTGTATTGCATGGTAATGTAGCGCATAGCATTGTACTGTATTGTGTTGTAATGTAATGTACTGTAATGTACTGCATAGCATTGTATGGTAATGTGGTGCATTGTATTGTATTGTCTTACAGCACTGATAACCAGTCTAATAGGTACGGTGGCCTGAGTCCTGTTCAGCAGCTTCAGAGGGAGAGCTTTGGCACTGCCACCTGCCAGGTCTCCGAAGTCCAGACTGCCACACTTCCCTACATCCACCTGGAGAGGAGAAACCACCCAGAACACAGTGCGTTACAGTGGAGAAACCACCCAGAACACAGTGTGTTAGTGGAGAAACCACCCAGAGCACAGTGTTACAGTGGAGAAACCACCCAGAACACAGTGTGTTACAGTGGAGAAACCACCCAGAACACAGTGCGTTACAGTGGAGAAACCACCCAGAACACAGTGTGTTAGTGGAGAAACCACCCAGAGCACAGTGTGTTACAGTGGAGAAACCACCCAGAGCACAGTGTGTTACAGTGGAGAAACCACCCAGAACACAGTGTGTTACAGTGGAGAAACCACCCAGAACACAGTGTGTTACAGTGGAGAAACCACCCAGAACACAGTGTGTTACAGTGGAGAAACCACCCAGAACACAGTGTGTTAGTGGAGAAACCACCCAGAACACAGTGTGTTACAGTGGAGAAACCACCCAGAACACAGTGTGTTACAGTGGAGAAACCACCCAGAACACAGTGTGTTACAGTGGAGAAACCACCCAGAACACAGTGTGTTACAGTGGAGAAACCACCCAGAACACAGTGTGTTACAGTGGAGAAACCACCCAGAACACAGTGTGTTACAGTGGAGAAACCACCCAGAACACAGTGTGTTACAGTGGAGAAACCACCCAGAACACAGTGTGTTACAGTGGAGAAACCACCCAGAACACAGTGTGTTACAGTGGAGAAACCACCCAGAACACAGTGTGTTACAGTGGAGAAACCACCCAGAACACACTGTGTTACAGTGGAGAAACCACCCAGAACACACTGTGTTACAGTGGAGAAACAACCCAGAACAGTATGTGTGTTATCTGTTATAGTGGAGAAACAACATAACTGATATGAACCAACTAGAACAGAGACCTTGAGGTTTTACACAACTGTTATTTCAAAACACTGAAATATAAGAAGTAAAACAAACCAAACAGGAAGTATGCCCACGTAGTAGGTGCCCTTCCTGTCCTGACATGGACTCAAAGCTAACTAACGATCGACAATAGTTGATCTTGGGACTCCTCACTTGGGATTCAAGCCAACAACTGATCAGCCACACCCCCCTTACCTCCAGAGCAGGGTTCTCTGCCATGGCGACGAGGACCACCCTCTTGGCGAACACCTCGGCGCGGGCGACAGCCTGGGCCTCAGCGGAGGCAGGCCAGGAGGAGACACTGAGGACAGCTTGGTACACCCCGGCCTGAGGTGGGATGAACAACACCTTCTGCTCCTCCGTGCTCTTAGGGCCAATGATGGTCTTGTTCTTCACTATCAGCCACTGGTACGGGAATGATTCAACCTGGGTGGGACAGGAAATGGTCATTACGGTTCGACAGCAGTTCCTAGTTCTTCACTATCAGCCACTGGTACGGGAATGAATCAACCTGGGTGGGACAGGAAATGGTCATTATGGTTTGACAGCAGTTCCTAGTTCTTCAGAGTGGTTACATTTCCGGGAGTATTTATTGGCTCTCAATTTGCTTAAAATATTCTCTAGCATATTTTTTTTTTTTTACATTTACACATTTGCTGACACTATTTCAGACCATACAATTCTCTCTAAATCATTGTCCTCTTTACAAATTTATTAGAAACAAAATGACACCTTCTCTCCGTTGATGGCCAGACTGGTGACGGTGATGGAGACCTGCTGCCAGCGCTCGGAGGGATTGAAGATGCCCAGTGAGGTCTGAGAGGAGATGCCCACACAGCAGGCATGGGGGAACCTCAGCTCCTCAGGGATCACGACCTGGGCTGGAGGATTGGAGAGGGAGAGAGGGGTCCAGGGTTATCTGAAAGCTTACAAAATGACATTTATTTAAAAATCACTCAAGAGTGAGATGAACCGTTTTGAACTCTTCCTAGTGCAACACACCCTCTTATCTCGAGTGATTCAAGAGAACATTCCAGAACTGATTTAAGACTTACCTGTGGGTTCAGGAAGGCTGCCGTCAGACCACGAGGCTACACAGTGCTGGTTGTAGGGGTTCCCCTCCATCAGTCCTGGGTCCAAGGGTTTGAGGTGGGGCTTAGAGCAGTGGTACAGACCCCCGGGACCTCCTGGTCCACCTGGCCCAGAGACACCCAGACCCCCAGAGCTGTGGAGGTGTCTGACTGAGGGGTCAACGTTGGGTCCTAACCGTGAGGACATAGCATGACCATACAGGCCGTTCCCTGCTGCTGCCATGTGGTGGTAGGGAGCAGGCAGAGGGAGACCAGGGTGAAGAGCTCCATCTGAGCCCAGGTTCTGCTGTGCCAGCTGGGAACTGAAGAGGGAGCGCCCCGTCAGGAGGCTAGGGACCCCTGGAGGCAGGTCCACCATGGAGCCCTGGGGCTTGAAGCTGGAGATGGGCATGTAGCACAGGTCCTCGGAGGAAGGCAAGCCGAAGACTGTCCTGGACCCAGGATAGACCTCACTCCCCTGGGCTGAGACTCCAGACCACTGCTGGTTCCCCTGGCCCCCCATACTGCTGGGCTGCTGGATGTTCAGGTTGCTGGAGTAGCCAGAATCCAACTTGGTGAGAAGGTGTGAGTTGGGTTCGGAGTGGCGTTTCTGCTGGTTGTAGTCTCTATTGTTCCCACAGTGATAGTTACACTCACTCTGGCTGCGTGTGAAGCCCAGACCTGAACCACTCCGCAGGTCTACCGAGCCACTACGAGGACCGTTTGAGTGGTGAAGAGACTCTGGGCTCTTGGACTGTCTAGGAGGACAGAGGACGTCTGTAGAGCGGTGAGGAGGTAGCTCCTGACCTGTAGGACTCTGGGTATCAGCCCCTTCTACTGGCGGGGTGGGACTGGCCCTGATGATAGTGGTGCTCAGAGACATGGTGCCATGACTCTGGGGAAGGGAGAGAGATATCACGCAGTCAGTTGGTTATTCCTTCATGTGGTAACTCCACGACATGACATAGCTGAGTATTTCCAGGCAGATGACCGTCATTCAACTTAACATTGTGCAACAACAAGCAAGACAAGCACCCAAAACTCAAGGTTACTTCACCTCGGTTCTCTGATGAGAGATTCAGCGCCGTCAGAAAATATTCACATCCCTTTGACTTTTTCCACAAAATACTTTGGAAAATGACAAAGCGGAAGAAAAATGTGAACATTTGTAAAACATTTCTGTAAAAATGAATCACTAATATAATGTTGCCTAGACAAGTCTTCAACCCCCTGAGTCAATACATGTTGACAGTGATTACTGCTGTGAGTCTTTCTGGGTAAATCTAAGAGCGTTCCACACCTGGATTGTGCAACATTGGCCCATTCTTCTTCATGTTCTGTCAAATGGGTTGCTGATCATTGCCAGACAACCATTTTCAGGTCTTGCCATAGATTTTTAAGCAGAATTAGGTCAAAAGTGTAAACTTGGCCACTCAGAAACATTCACTGGTCTTCTTGGTAAGCAATTCCAGGGTAGATTTGGCCTTGTGTTTTAGGTTATTGTCCTGCTGAAAGGTGAATCCAAGTGTCTGGTGGAAAGCAGACTGAACCAGGGTTTCCTCTAGGATTTTGCCTGTGATTAGCTCCATTCTGTTTCTTTTTATCCTAAAAAAAAACTCCTCAACGATGACAAGCATACTCATAACATGATGCAGTCACCACAATGCTTGAAAATATGAAGAGTGGTACTCAGTGTTGTGTTGTGTTGTATTGGATTTGAACCAAACAGGACAAAAAGTGAATTGCTTTGCCACATTTGTTTTGCAGTTTAACTTTAGTGCCTTGTTGCAAACAGGATGCATGTTTTGGAATGTTTGTATTCTATACAGACCTTTTCACTATGTGAATTAGATTAGTATTGTGGACTAACTACAACGTTGATCCATCCTCAGTTCTCCTATCACAGCAATTAAAACTAACTGTTTTGAAGTCACCATTGAAATCACTGAGGGGTTTCCTTCCTCTCCGGCAACTGAGTTAGGAAGGACGCCTGTATCATTTTAGTGACTGGGTGTATTGATACATCATCCAAAGTGTAATTAATAACTTCACCATGCTCAAAGGGATATTCAATGTCTGCTTTTTTTATTTTGACCCATCTACCACCAGGTGCCCTTCTTTACGAGGCATTGAAAAACCTCACTGGTCTTTGTGGTTGAATCTGTGTTTGAAATGCACTGCTTGACTGCTTGACTGACCGCTTCGCTTCCACTGGATGTCAACAGTCTTTAGAAATTGGTTGAGGTTTTTCCTTTGTGTAATGAAGAAGTAGCCCTGTTCAGAACGAGGGTCACTTGTAGTGTACTGTTAGAGGCGCGTGACCAGAACGCTAGCTACAGTTTGTTTTCCTCCTGTATTGAACACAGATTATCCCGCCTTCAATTTTATCGATTATATATGTAAAAAAAAATACCTAAAGTTGTATTACAAAAGTAGTTGTTGAAATGTTTTGGCAAAGTTTAAAGGTAAATTAAGATATTTTGAAGTCACGTTGAGCAAGTTGGAACCGGTGTTTTTCTGCATCAAACGCACCAAATAAATGGACATTTAGGATATATATATATATATATAAAACTGTTATAATATATATATATATATATATATATATAGAGGGAATTAAATCAAACAAAAGGACAAAAGGACCATTTGTGATGTGAAATATGCTTTTCTCTCTGTTTACGGAGGTGCTATCCTCAGATAATAGCATCGTTTGCTTTCGCCGAAAAGCCTTTTTGAAATCTGACATGTTGGCTGGATTCACAAGTGTATCTTTAATTTGCCATCTAGCATGTGTGATTTCATGAATGTTTGATTTTTATATTATATTCCCTGGCTTTAGGCCAGGCGGGACGCTAGCGTCACACATATCCCAGAGAGGTTAACAGTGGAGGAAGCATAGAGCCACGGACAACAGAGCATGGGTAAGATTTCTGTTTTTGAGAAGTGGTGTGACCCAAAAACACACCACTTGTCATACAGTGAGCGTGTAGAAGGGGCCCAGGCACTCTGGATAGTCTCAATGGCGACAAGTGGCAGGCCAGTCGCATTAAGATTCAACCTCTCACGGGCCACACCCAGGGTTTCTGGGTGAGGGTGAAGAATCTCCCCGTTCACTTGGCTCAGAAGATCCTTGTGCGTGTAGATCCTTATCAGTGTAGAGAATGAGGGATGAGTCCTGCTCCCTCACTGAGGCTAGAGAGGAGAGTATCAGTGTAGAGAATGAGGGATGAGTCCTGCTCCCTCACTGAGGCTAGAGAGGAGAGTATCAGTGTAGAGAATGAGGGATGAGTCCTGTTCCTTCACTGTGGATAGAGGAGAGTACCAGTGTAGAGGATGAGTCCTGTTCCCTCACTGTGGATAGAGGAGAGTATCAGGGTAAAGGTGAGGGATGAGTCCTGTTCCCTCACTGAGGCTAGAGAGGAGAGTATCAGGGTAGAGGATGAGGGATGAGTCCTGTTCCCTCACTGAGGCTAGAGAGGAGAGTATCAGGGTAGAGGATGAGTCCTGTTCCCTCAAAGAGGCTAGAGAGGAGAGTATCAGGGTAGAGGATGAGGGATGAGTCCTGTTCCCTCACTGAGGCTAGAGAGGAGAGTATCAGGGTAGAGGATGAGTCCTGTTCCCTCACTGAGGCTAGAGAGGAGAGTATCAGGGTAGAGGATGAGGGATGAGTCCTGTTCCCTCACTGAGGCTAGAGAGGAGAGTATCAGGGTAGAGGATGAGTCCTGTTCCCTCACTGAGGCTAGAGAGGAGAGTATCGGGGTAGAGGATGAGTCCTGTTCCCTCACTGAGGCTAGAGAGGAGAGTATCAGGGTAGAGGATGAGTCCTGTTCCCTCACTGTGGCTAGAGAGGAGAGTATCAGGGTAGAGGATGAGTGCTGTACCCTCACTGTCTAGAGAGGAGAGTATCCGTGTCGAGGATGAGGGATGACTCCTGTTCCCTCACTGTGGATAGAGGAGAGTATCAGGGTAGAGGATGAGGGATGAGTCCTGTTCCCTCACTGTGGCTAGAGAGGAGAGTATCAGGGTAGAGGATGAGTCCTGTTCCCTCACTGAGGCTAGAGAGGAGAGTATCAGGGTAGAGGATGAGGGATGAGTCCTGTTCCCTCACTGTGGCTAGAGAGGAGAGTATCAGGGTAGATGAGTCCTGTTCCCTCACTGAGGCTAGAGAGGAGAGTATCAGGGTAGAGGATGAGTCCTGTACCCTCACTTTCTAGAGAGGAGAGTATCCGTGTCGAGGATGAGGGATGAGTCCTGTTCCCTCACTGTGGCTAGAGAGGAGAGTATCAGGGTAGAGGATGAGTCCTGTTCCCTCACATGTGACATGTTGTATTTTCACTGAGTCCTCCAAGACACTGGTCTGTTAGTGGAGCCAGAGCGCCGTCTGGGATCCAAGACACTTGGATGCAACAGATACTTGTTGTTATGGGCAGTGTTAACACACGGTGGTTTGGGGACAGTGCTTGGTGGCGGCTGCAAATGTGTCCTCCTGCCCCGACTACTTGAACGAGAGTCGGGGGATGAGCTGTGGTACGGAGGGCACTTCGGGGTTGAGTGAACTCCCATTTTACCTGCGCATGGAAATGAGTCGCTGCACGCCAGGCAGGGTTTTAGGAGCACAGAGGTGCCTCTCGATGTTCCCTTTGCAGGGATAACAGTCTCTGTGGTTGGAGTGGCTAGCGTTGCAGCGTGGACTTGCCTAGGCAAGTCAGTTAAGAACAATGACGGTCTAGGAACAGTGGGTTAACTGGTCTAGGAACAGTGGGTTAACTGGTCTAGGAACAGTGGGTTAACTGGTCTAGGAACAGTGGGGTTAACTGGTCTAGGAACAGTGGGGTTAACTGGTCTAGGAACAGTGGGGTTAACTGGTCTAGGAACAGTGGGTTAACTGGTCTAGGAACAGTGGGTTAACTGGTCTAGGAACAGTGGGTTAACTGGTCTAGGAACAGTGGGTTAACTGGTCTAGGAACAGTGGGTTAACTGGTCTAGGAACAGTGGGTTAACTGGTCTAGGAACAGTGGGGTTAACTGGTCTAGGAACAGTGGGTTAACTGGTCTAGGAACAGTGGGTTAACTGGTCTAGGAACAGTGGGTTAACTGGTCTAGGAACAGTGGGTTAACTGGTCTAGGAACAGTGGGTTAACTGGTCTAGGAACAGTGGGTTAACTGGTCTAGGAACAGTGGGTTAACTGGTCTAGGAACAGTGGGGTTAACTGGTCTAGGAACAGTGGGGTTAACTGGTCTAGGAACAGTGGGGTTAACTGGTCTAGGAACAGTGGGTTAACTGGTCTAGGAACAGTGGGTTAACTGGTCTAGGAACAGTGGGTTAACTGGTCTAGGAACAGTGGGTTAACTGGTCTAGGAACAGTGGGTTAACTGGTCTAGGAACAGTGAGTTAACTGGTCTAGGAACAGTGGGTTAACTGGTCTAGGAACAGTGGGTTAACTGCCTGTTCAGGGGCAGAACGACAGATTTGTCAGCTTGGGGATTTGAAATTGCAACCTTCCGGATACTAGTCCAACGCTCTAACCACTAGGCTACCCTGCCACCCTACATTACTATCCCAGTTGTAGCCATAAGCTAGCTAGCGTTAGTCTAGTTGGCTAGCACAAAGCTATTCAGAGAAAGAAAACACATTTTCCTTTCGCTAAGTACCGAACACTATGGACTCCATTGACCTCATGGTTTTAACTGAACTGTTAAGCAGGAAGACAGGAATTAAAGTCATACTGAGGTGAGCTTCAGGAGCCGTCCTGATCACTGATCAAGGACACTTCCTGATCACTTCCGGCCCTCGGTCAGACGACGTGTGATTGATCTCTTGGTCATTTGTAAACTGCCAGATGGAATCTCACTGAGACATGGAAAGGAGTATTTGAAAGAGAAGCCCGTACGAGGTCCAGTCCCTGCCTACTATACCTTGTGTCAGTCCCTGCCTACTATACCTTGTGTCAGTCCCTGCCTACTATACCTTGTGTCAGTCCCTGCCTACTATACCTTGTGTCAGTCCCTGCCTACTATACCTTGTGTCAGTCCCTGCCTACTATACCTTGTGTCAGTCCCTGCCTACTATACCTTGTGTCAGTCCCTGCCTACTATACCTTGTGTCAGTCCCTGCCTACTATACCTTGTGTCAGTCCCTGCCTACTATACCTTGTGTCAGTCCCTGCCTACTATACCTTGTGTCAGTCCCTGCCTACTATACCTTGTGTCAGTCCCTGCCTACTATACCTTGTGTCAGTCCCTGCCTACTATACCTTGTGTCAGTCCCTGCCTACTATACCTTGTGTCAGTCCCTGCCTACTATACCTTGTGTCAGTCCCTGCCTACTATACCTTGTGTCAGTCCCTGCCTACTATACCTTGTGTCAGTCCCTGCCTACTATACCTTGTGTCTGTCCCTGCCTACTATACCTTGTGTCTGTCAGGAGTTGGGACGCCGGTTGTGTTGAGAGCCGTGCTGTCATTCAGAGAGATGTATGTCAGTCTGCTGAGGCTGGGACTGGAACAGCTCCACTCAGACTGGGGAGGAGTGAGATCACTGGGACGTCTCCTGTCCCCTACACTGGGGGATGGGGGCGACACAGTCCTGTCGAGGCACCAGAAACCAGAGAGAAATGGAAGATTTAGGAAGTAGAGTTACACAGTAGAGGGCAACAACCTGACACATCGGATTGATTTAATAATTGATTGATTTGAAGCAGCCGTGTACCCTTCTTGGCTGGGGAAGGAGGTCTGTGAGGGGGAGGAGTGGGTGAGAGGAGAGGTGGAGGGTCTGAAGGTGCACTGGCTCTGCTCTGGTCCTCCGGCATGATGCACAGGAGTACCTGGAGACACATCTACAGAGAACAACGAATTACTATCATCACCTGACCAGGACATTAATACAATCTAACCAGAGAACAACACCTGATCAGGACATTAATACAATCTAACCAGAGAACATCACCTGACCAGGACATTAATACAATCTAACCAGAGAACAACACCTGACCAGGACATTAATACAATCTAACCAGAGAACAACACCTGATCAGGACATTAATACAATCTAACCAGAGAACATCACCTGACCAGGACATTAATACAATCTAACCAGAGAACAACACCTGACCAGGACATTAATACAATCTAACCAGAGAACAACACCTGACCAGGACATTAATACAATCTAACCAGAGAACATCACCTGACCAGGACATTAATACACTCCTTAGCCAATTAACTAAATCCTCCTTTATCATTATCTGCAGAACACAAGACCAGGAAATCACCTCAAATAAACTATAATCAACATTGAAAAACCAGATGTCCCAATCTGGCCGGAAGGACCAGGAAAAGAATGGGATCGAAACTAAGCTAAGCTTAACAAACATGTTAATTCCTCTCTTAAATGAGTTGAAGAGCTGAATAAGGTTGTTGACTGGACCAGAGACTGACCGTACGTCCTGTGTGCAGCAGCAGGCTGGGGGCTGTGACACGAGGAAGTAAAACCAACATGTTTGGCCACAGTGTTGGGAGGAGCTTCTCCAACACTCTTCTCCAGGCCACTGGGTTTCTCCTGCTGTGTTGTACTGCTCCCTGTAGCGTGGGTCTTCACTGTGCTCCTCCTGGTTCTCTGGGAGGGGGATGTGATGTCTCTGAGGGACAGCGGCCCTGACAGACCCTTCCTCAGACCAGGGGAGGTCTTAGGGCCTGGGGCAGGAGATGTGGAGGGGTCCTCTACCTTCTGGGCTGGGGTGTTGTTGGGTGTTGGACGGACTACTCCTAGTTCAGGCCCACCACTCTCTGTGTTGCTCCTGCTCAGTACACCAGCTGGCTGGGGCTCACTGTTATTCCCTACAGCCTTCCTGTTAGCAGCTGGTTTGGCTGGGGAGGTGGTGGTTGAGGAGAACTGACCAGAGCCCACAGACTTCCTCCCTGGTTTACCAGAGGCTGTAGGGATGGAACTGGCCCTGGGACGGGGGATGGAACTCCTCCTCGCCTCCGTCTTGTTAGCTGGGCCTACTCCACTCTGACCAGAACCTGGATGTAGCCCAGCAGAGACTGGACGGGTCATAGCAGCAGGGTAACCTTGTGTCAAACCTGCCTTAGCCTCTACGCCAGAGGAGATATCTCCCTTGGTGCTAGCCTGGTATTCGGTAGCCTGGTGTTGATAACCCGAGCTCTCGTTCTCCACAGTAACAACAAGTGATGCAGCCTGGGACTTCCTGTGGGAGGAGTTGAGGCTGTCGGCCCAGCCGAGGAAGTCAAAAGTGTAGTGGGAGGAGCCTGACTGGTCGCTGTCGCTGCTGGTGGATACCTCGGTCTGCTTCAGGTACTTTTCAATGTCGAAGGCACTCAGGTCCCTGACACACTGGCTCCTCTGTAGAGTCTCCAGCAGGTCCCCGGCACACTGGCTCCTCTGTAGAGCCTCCAGCAGGTCCCCGGCACACTGGCTCCTCTGTAGAGTCTCCAGCAGGTCCCCGGCACACTGGCTCCTCTGTAGAGTCTCCAGTAGGATTCTCTGGTCCAGTTGAACCTGGTTAGGGCTGGGCTGGTCCAGTTGAACCTGGTTAGGGCTGGGTGTTTGCTCTTCCAGGACAGAGGCTGGGAAACAGAATCAAATCTCTTTTACATTATTCATGACCTGGTGAAGTGGTGCATACATCACCTTCCAATAAACACAACAGACACACAGAAGTAAAGAGTAACATGTCAGATGTAGTATGAATATGGGGTACTCGACACACCTTTCTGGTGTTGCCTCTGTACCCTACTCCTCTTTGACAGCTCCATGATCATGGCAGCCAGCTGGGAGGGCTCGGAGGAGATGGAGGCATCTGCGATGGCCGAGGCAATGGTGCTGATAGACAACATGAGGTTAGATTGGTCTGTGCCGGGGCTGGGGCCCAGGCTGCCGGGGGAGGCTGGGGGAAGGGTCTGGCTGGGGGAGAGCAGGGCCTGAGGGAGGGGGGAAGAGGCTGATTCACAAGGCTCTGGCTCGTCATCTCCTGTAGGTGATACCCTGTCTGGATCTGCCTCCACAGTCTTGTCCAAGTCCTCTACAATAACAACACATTGGAAGTATCAGTCACCATGCGTGATACTCTGAATATGACTGATGAGTTTAAAATGAGGAATAAAGATGACAGTGATCAAGTAAGAAAAATTATGCCAAACCAAGTCAGAATGTACTGGCCTGGCCTCACAGTGAGAATCAGGAATAAGTGTCTTACTGCCTGGCCTGGACGGCCTCACAGTGGGAATCAGGAATAAGTGTCTTACTGCCTGGCCTGGCCGGCCTCACAGTGGGAATCAGGAATAAGTGTCTTACTGCCTGGCCGGCCTCACAGTGGGAATCAGGAATAAGTGTCTTACTGCCTGGCCTGGACGGCCTCACAGTGGGAATCAGGAATAAGTGTCTTACTGCCTGGACGGCCTCACAGTGGGAATCAGGAATAAGTGTCTTACCGGCTGGCCTGGCCGGCCTCACAGTGGGAATCAGGAATAAGTGTCTTACTGCCTGGCCTGGCCTCACAGTGGGAATCAGGAATAAGTGTCTTACTGCCTGGCCTGGCCTCACAGTGGGAATCAGGAATAAGTGTCTTACTGCCTGGCCTGGCCTCACAGTGGGAATCAGGAATAAGTGTCTTACTGCCTGGGCGGCCTCACAGTGAGAATCAGGAATAAGTGTCTTACTGCCTGGACGGCCTCACAGTGGGAATCAGGAATAAGTGTCTTACTGCCTGGCCGGCCTCACAGTGGGAATCAGGATTAAGTGTCTTAATGCCTGGCCGGCCTCGCAGTGGGAATGAGGAATAAGTGTCTTACTGCCTGGCCTGGCCGGCCTCACAGCGGGAATCAGGAATAAGTGTCTTACTGCCTGGCCTGGCCGGCCTCACAGTGAGAATCAGGAATAAGTGTCTTACTGCCTGGCCGGCCTCACAGTGAGAATCAGGAATAAGTGTCTTACCGGCTGGCCGGCCTCACAGTGAGAATCAGGAATAAGTGTCTTACTGCCTGGCCGGCCTCACAGTGAGAATCAGGAATAAGTGTCTTACTGCCTGGCCGGCCTCACAGTGAGAATCAGGAATAAGTGTCTTACTGGCTGGCCTGGCCGGCCTCACAGTGAGAATCAGGAATAAGTGTCTTACTGGCTGGCCTGGCCGGCCTCACAGTGGGATTCAGGAATAAGTGTCTTACCGGCTGGCCTGGCCGGCCTCACAGTGGGAATCAGGAATAAGTGTCTTACTGGCTGGCCTGGCCTCACAGTGGGAATCAGGAATAAGTGTCTTACTGCCTGGCCTGGCCGGCCTCACAGTGAGAATCAGGAATAAGTGTCTTACTGCCTAGCCGGCCTCACAGTGAGAATCAGGAATAAGTGTCTTACTGCCTGGCCTGGCCGGCCTCACAGTGAGAATCAGGAATAAGTGTCTTACTGCCTGGCCTGGACGGCCTCACAGTGGGAATCAGGAATAAGTGTCTTACTGCCTGGCCTGGATGGCCTCACAGTGAGAATCAGGAATAAGTGTCTTACTGCCTGGCCGGCCTCACAGTGAGAATCAGGAATAAGTGTCTTACTGCCTGGCCGGCCTCACAGTGGGAATCAGGAATAAGTGTCTTACTGCCTGGCCGGCCTCACAGTGAGAATCAGGAATAAGTGTCTTACTGCCTGGCCGGCCTCACAGTGAGAATCAGGAATAAGTGTCTTACTGCCTGGCCTGGCCGGCCTCACAGTGGGAATCAGGAATAAGTGTCTTACTGCCTGGCCGGCCTCACAGTGAGAATCAGGAATAAGTGTCTTACTGCCTGGCCGGCCTCACAGTGAGAATCAGGAATAAGTGTCTTACTGCCTGGCCGGCCTCACAGTGAGAATCAGGAATAAGTGTCTTACTGCCTGGCCTGGCCGGCCTCACAGTGAGAATCAGGAATAAGTGTCTTACTGCCTGGCCGGCCTCACAGTGAGAATCAGGAATAAGTGTCTTACTGGCTGGCCTGGCCGGCCTCACAGTGAGAATCAGGAATAAGTGTCTTACCGGCTGGCCTGGCCGGCCTCACAGTGGGAATCAGGAATAAGTGTCTGGGATGTCCAGACGGTACGTACCCGTGTTCATGGTGCGGTCGTGGTCAGTGTGTGTGAGGGTGTCGTTGTGGACCGAGCTGTCCTGAGAGAGGAAGTCTGATGGTTGAATCAGAGGAAACGGTTCCCTCTTCTCTGGAGAGGTGATGACGTACCCAAACGACGGCTGGAGAGAAGATACAACAACAAACTGGTCAAGTCAGAAGGGTGATGGGAAAAAAATCACAGCCTTAAACCCTCAGTGGTAGTCTCAAACATGGCTTCCCTTCTATCCCCTACGCACCGCGGGCAGGTTTCCCGGACTGAGACGAAGCCTTGTGTTCCTGAACTAAAAGGACACCAACCCTAAGAGACTACGTGAATAGTGAAAGAGTAGAGCAGCGGCCTGCAGAGCGGGGGCCTGCAGAGCGGGGGCCTGCAGAGCGGGGGCCTGCAGAGCGGCGGCCTGCAGAGCGGCGGCCTGCAGAGCGGCGGCCTGCAGAGCGGCGGCCTGCAGAGCGGCGGCCTGCAGAGCGGCGGCCTGCAGAGCGGGGGCCTGCAGAGCGGGGGCCTGCAGAGCGGGGGCCTGCAGAGCGGGGGCCTGCAGAGCGGGGGCCTGCAGAGCGGCGGCCTGCAGAGCGGGGGCCTGCAGAGCGGCGTCAACAGGACACTGAACAAGTCCCATACCCGTTTGACTGTATCGTCCTCCCGGTCCTCCCCTAGACAGCCCAGGGCCTCAGAGCGCTGCTGGAAGAAGGTCCCTAGAGACAGACGGAGGTAGCTCTGGTTCCCTCTGTCCAGCTCCTGGGACACCTGGCTGGCCCGCATCAGGATGTGGCTGCTGGCTGGGAGTCTCCAGGAAGTGTCAGATAGGAGACCTGGACTGGTGGAGGCAGGCTCCATCACCTCCTCTTGCATGAACTGGTTCTCCTTCTCAAACTCCTTCTGGTCTTCTATGATCTTCTCTATGGCGTTACCTGGAACACAATAAAACAGGACAACTCCAGCACACTGCTGATCTGTCTATGGCGTTACCTGGAACACAAAACAGGACAACTCCAGCACACTGCTGATCAGTCTATGGCGTTACCTGGAACACAATAAAACAGGACAACTCCAGCACACTGCTGATCTGTCTATGGCGTTACCTGGAACACAATAAAACAGGACAACTCCAGCACACTGCTGATCTGTCTATGGCGTTACCTGGAACACAATAAAACAGGACAACTCCAGCACACTGCTGATCTGGACTCTTCCCAACACTGATTGAAGCCATAAGTCACGCGAGGCATTGCTGTATGGTGAATACAGTCCCTGGTAAATGGGGTTCGGCCCGTCACAACAGCGTAGGGCCAGTCAACCCATTTACCTGGGGTTTGGCCCGTCACAACAGCGTAGGGCCAGTCAACCCATTTACCCGGGGTTCGGCCTGTCACAACAGCGTAGGGCCAGTCAACCCATTTACCTGGGGTTCGGCCCGTCACAACAGCGTAGGGCCAGTCAACCCATTTACCTGGGGTTCGGCCCGTCAACCCATTTACCCGGGGTTCGGCCCGTCACAACAGCGTAGGGCCAGTCAACCCATTTACCTGGGGTTCGGCCCGTCAACCCATTTACCTGGGACTGTATTTACCATGCAGCACTGCCTCGGGTGACTCCTCGCGTTTTATAAGACTGTTACCGACATATTAAACAACGATAACATCTTTTCATTTAAATGTTATTTGGATTATTTCACAGGAAGAGAAAATGTGGTTGTTAGTGATTTGGGTCACGTTGCTACAGACCCAGTCGTTAATTATTTCAGCATAGTTTCTCTGGAAATGGCCTGTTCATTCCTTCAGGCTGGATAACCTTCTGGTCGCTTGCTAGCCAGACATTTTTCAGCTGACTCAGTCACGTCAAACATTGAACCTGGAATGACAGGACAGTGGCTGCATTCGTTTGAGCGTGTTTTCTATTGACATTTACTTGGGTAAGTCCGTGATGATGACATTGATGCGTGATTTCGCCTGACTCAGAAAAAAGTTATTCTGGGCACCGTTCATGTCTGGTACTAAAGAGAGCTAAATTCCAAAGTGAAACATCAGAAAGGCAGACAGCTTGGCTGATATTAACCCCCCGGCTGTACCAAACTAAACGCTAGGCTGATATTAACCCCCCGGCTGTACCAAACTAAACGCTAGGCTGATACTAACCCCCCGGCTGTACCAAACTAAACGCTAGGCTGATATTAACCCCCCGGCTGTACCAAACCAAACGCTAGGCTGATATTAACCCCCCGGCTGTACCAAACTAAACGCTAGGCTGATATTAACCCCCCAGCTGTACCAAACTAAACGCTAGGCTGATATTAACCCCCAGCTGTACCAAACTAAACGCTAGGCTGATACTAACCCCCAGCTGTACCAAACTAAACACTAGGCTGATACTAACCCCCGGCTGTACCAAACTAAACGCTAGGCTGATATTAACCCCCCGGCTGTACCAAACCAAACGCTAGGCTGATATTAACCCCCCAGCTGTACCAAACTAAACGCTAGGCTGATACTAACCCCCGGCTGTACCAAACTAAACGCTAGGCTGATATTAACCCCCCGGCTGTACCAAACCAAACGCTAGGCTGATATTAACCCCCCAGCTGTACCAAACTAAACGCTAGGCTGATATTTACCCCCCGGCTGTACCAAACCAAACGCTAGGCTGATATTAACCCCCCAGCTGTACCAAACTAAACGCTAGGCTGATATTAACCCCCCGGCTGTACCAAACCAAACGCTAGGCTGATATTAACCCCCCGGCTGTACCAAACTAAACGCTAGGCTGATATTAACCCCCGGCTGTACCAAACTAAACGCTAGGCTGATACTAACCCCCTGGCTGTACCAAACTAAACGCTAGGCTGATATTAACCCCCCGGCTGTACCAAACTAAACGCTAGGCTGATATTAACCCCCAGCTGTACCAAACTAAACGCTAGGCTGATATTAACCCCCCGGCTGTACCAAACTAAACGCTAGGCTGATACTAACCCCCAGCTGTACCAAACTAAACGCTAGGCTGATACTAACCCCCAGCTGTACCAAACTAAACGCTAGGCTGATACTAACCCCCCGGCTGTACCAAACTAAACGCTAGGCTGATACTAACCCCCCGGCTGTACCAAACTAAACGCTAGGCTGATATTAACCCCCAGCTGTACCAAACTAAACGCTAGGCTGATACTAACCCCCCGGCTGTACCAAACTAAACGCTAGGCTGATATTAACCCCCAGCTGTACCAAACTAAACGCTAGGCTGATACTAACCCCCCGGCTGTACCAAACTAAACGCTAGGCTGATACTAACCCCCCGGCTGTACCAAACTAAACGCTAGGCTGATATTAACCCCCCGGCTGTACCAAACTAAACGCTAGGCTGATATTAACCCCCAGCTGTACCAAACTAAACGCTAGGCTGATACTAACCCCCAGCTTTACCAAACTAAACACTAGGCTGATACTAACCCCCGGCTGTACCAAACTAAACGCTAGGCTGATATTAACCCCCCGGCTGTACCAAACCAAACGCTAGGCTGATATTAACCCCCCAGCTGTACCAAACTAAACGCTAGGCTGATACTAACCCCCGGCTGTACCAAACTAAACGCTAGGCTGATATTAACCCCCCGGCTGTACCAAACCAAACGCTAGGCTGATATTAACCCCCCAGCTGTACCAAACTAAACGCTAGGCTGATATTTACCCCCCGGCTGTACCAAACCAAACGCTAGGCTGATATTAACCCCCCAGCTGTACCAAACTAAAAACGCTAGGCTGATATTAACCCCCCGGCTGTACCAAACCAAACGCTAGGCTGATATTAACCCCCCGGCTGTACCAAACTAAACGCTAGGCTGATATTAACCCCCGGCTGTACCAAACTAAACGCTAGGCTGATACTAACCCCCTGGCTGTACCAAACTAAACGCTAGGCTGATATTAACCCCCCGGCTGTACCAAACTAAACGCTAGGCTGATATTAACCCCCAGCTGTACCAAACTAAACGCTAGGCTGATATTAACCCCCCGGCTGTACCAAACTAAACGCTAGGCTGATACTAACCCCCAGCTGTACCAAACTAAACGCTAGGCTGATACTAACCCCCAGCTGTACCAAACTAAACGCTAGGCTGATACTAACCCCCCGGCTGTACCAAACTAAACGCTAGGCTGATACTAACCCCCCGGCTGTACCAAACTAAACGCTAGGCTGATATTAACCCCCAGCTGTACCAAACTAAACGCTAGGCTGATACTAACCCCCCGGCTGTACCAAACTAAACGCTAGGCTGATATTAACCCCCAGCTGTACCAAACTAAACGCTAGGCTGATACTAACCCCCCGGCTGTACCAAACTAAACGCTAGGCTGATACTAACCCCCCGGCTGTACCAAACTAAACGCTAGGCTGATATTAACCCCCAGCTGTACCAAACTAAACGCTAGGCTGATACTAACCCCCCGGCTGTACCAAACTAAACGCTAGGCTGATATTAACCCCCAGCTGTACCAAACTAAACGCTAGGCTGATACTAACCCCCGGCTGTACCAAACTAAACGCTAGGCTGATACTAACCCCCGGCTGTACCAAACTAAACGCTAGGCTGATACTAACCCCCCGGCTGTACCAAACTAAACGCTAGGCTGATATTAACCCCCCGGCTGTACCAAACTAAACGCTAGGCTGATATTAACCCCCCGGCTGTACCAAACTAAACGCTAGGCTGATATTAACCCCCCGGCTGTACCAAACTAAACGCTAGGCTGATATTAACCCCCCGGCTGTACCAAACTAAACGCTAGGCTGATAATAACCCCCGGCTGTACCAAACTAAACGCTAGGCTGATATTAACCCCCCGGCTGTACCAAACTAAACGCTAGGCTGATAGTAACCCCCAGCTGTGCCAAACTAAACGCTAGGCTGATACTAACCCCCGGCTGTACCAAACTAAACGCTAGGCTGATATTAACCCCCCAGCTGTACCAAACTAAACGCTAGGCTGATATTAACCCCCCGGCTGTACCAAACTAAACGCTAGGCTGATAGTAACCCCCCGGCTGTACCAAACTAAACGCTAGGCTGATAGTAACCCCCAGCTGTACCAAACTAAACGCTAGGCTGATATTAACCCCCCGGCTGTACCAAACTAAACGCTAGGCTGATATTAACCCCCCAGCTGTACCAAACTAAACGCTAGGCTGATATTAACCCCCCGGCTGTACCAAACTAAACGCTAGGCTGATAGTAACCCCCCGGCTGTACCAAACTAAACGCTAGGCTGATAGTAACCCCCAGCTGTACCAAACTAAACGCTAGGCTGATATTAACCCCCCGGCTGTACCAAACTAAACGCTAGGCTGATAGTAACCCCCAGCTGTACCAAACTAAACGCTAGGCTGATACTAACCCCCGGCTGTAGCAAACTAAACGCTAGGCTGATAGTAACCCCCGGCTGTAGCAAACTAACCGCTAGGCTGGAAGAGAGGAAATAATGTGGAAGTTGAGATGATTGGGACAGCAACATGATATTCTGACGAGGCACAGTGATCATTTGGGACAGCAACATGATATTCTGACGAGGCACAGCAACATGATATTCTGACGAGGCACAGCAACATGATATTCTGATGAGGCACGGTGATCATTTGGGACAGCAACATGATATTCTGACGAGGCACAGCAACATGATATTCTGACGAGGCACAGCAACATGATATTCTGACGAGGCACGGTGATCATTTGGGACAGCAACATGATATTCTGACGAGGCACAGCAACATGATATTCTGACGAGGCACGGTGATCATTTGGGACAGCAACATGATATTCTGATGAGGCACAGTGATCATTTGGGACAGCAACATGATATTCTGACGAGGCACGGTGATCATTTGGGACAGCAACATGATATTCTGACGAGGCACAGTGATCATTTTCAGATGGAACTTAAAGGCCATTAGAGCACGGTTTGGAAAGCTGTTCGTTCAATCAGCATTCAGGATCCAACGTTACGGTGCGGAACACCAACCCCTAGTTAGAACCAAAATAACAATCCACAAATCCCTATTTCCATGTACAGCTAAAAGAACAGTTTGACAATAGCCCCTCTACTTACTGCCTGGAACGAAGTCCTCAGCCTGGAACTGGTCTGCTACCTCCGGCAGCTGGTTTCCATCCACCTCCTTCTCAAAGGACGAGTAGTAAGCCAGATCAGTCACCCACTTCCCCTCCTCGTTCTGGTAGACCACACTGTGAGAGGCTGGAACACAGACACACACACAGGGAGGACAATGAACCACACAGACCTTGTTCTGGTAGACCACACTGTGAGAGGTTAGAACACAGACACACACACAGGGAGGACAATGAACCACACAGACCTGATGGAGACCCTGTTCTATAAACCAGGGTACCAGTGAGGATTTACTACAGCTGGACAACTTGGTACAGCTGTTAAGTCATTAACAATAAAATCAGACAATTGTTTTCAAGTCATTAAGATGAGGTTGGATCATAGCGATATTCAATCAAATTCACCCGTTGATTTAAAACCTGTTTCACCCTGTATCGTGGTTGGTGTGTTGACGGATCGGTCCAAAATCAAGTCACACAAAACATACATTTTCTGTCCATGAATTTATAGCAGTGTAAGTTGTTACATCATATATTAATCATGACCCCTGTAAGGATCCTGGGTCTAGTTGTTACATCAGATATTAAACATGACCCCTGTAAGGATCCTGGGTCTAGTTGTTACATCAGATATTAATCATGACCCCTGTAAGGATCCTGGGTCTAGTTGTTACATCAGATATTAAATCATGACCCCTGTAAGGATCCTGGGTCTAGTTGTTACATCATATATTAATCATGACCCCTGTAAGGATCCTGGGTCTAGTTGTTACATCATATATTAATCATGACCCCTGTAAGGATCCTGGGTCTAGTTGTCAGACGGTTGTTGAATAGAGAGCTCAGAAATGCAGTGTAGCATTTATTGTCTCCTTATGTTACGGGATGAAAACACTTCTCCTGGGCTCACAAATCCCCAAAATGTAACACACAAATCCCCAAAATGTAACACACAAATCCCCAAAATGTAAACGATTGCAAAATCAAGCGCTTCTAACCGAAAGAGTCACCTTACGTTGATCCTTAAAAACCTAAATCTATACCGCCATTAACGTGGTTCTTCAATGATTATGCATAATACTTGATGGATGCTAATCTGGTGTTATTATAGCTGTTTATTTACACATCATCATCATCATCTGATCCAGGAAGGAACTGGATGACAGTGGAGTGAGTCCCAGTGGGTCCCACCCGGGGGGGCAGCTGACGGGGTCCCACCGGGGGCACCACACAGGGAGCCGTTGGCACCGGGGACGGGGCACCACACAGGGAGCCGTTGGCACCGGGGACGGGGCACCACACAGGGAGCCGTTGGCACCGGGGACGGGGCACCACACAGGGAGCCGTTGGCACCGGGGACGGGGCACCACACAGGGAGCCGTTGGCACCGGGGACGGGGCACCACACAGGGAGCCGTTAGCACCGGGACACACCACACAGGGAGCCGTTAGCACCGGGACACACCACACAGGGAGCCGTTAGCGCCGGGACACACCACACAGGGAGCCGTTAGCGCCGGGACACACCACACAGGGAGCCGTTAGCACCGGGACACACCACACAGGGAGCCGTTAGCACCGGGACACACCACACAGGGAGCCGTTAGCACCGGGACACACCACACAGGGAGCCGTTTGTACAGGGGACACGACACAGGGAGCAGTTTGTACCGGGGACACGACACAGGGAGCAGTTTGTACCGGGGACACGACACAGGGAGCAGTTTGTACTGGGGACACTACATGGGGAACCGTTTGGGACTTACCCGGTTGGAAGTCCAGGTTATCAGGACAGTGGTTCCAGTCGCTGTCAGAGTGAGAGGAGTCCTCCTGTTGGAAGCTCTGAGAGAGGTACTTCGCTTCCAGAGAGATGTAGAGGAGATCCTTCTCACCCTGACTCATGTCTGACAGGCCAGGAGGACCAGGAGGTGCAGAGGAGTCCCCACATGGACCTCCTCTTGGCCCCAGGGCAGCAGTCCTCCCCCTCCCCTCCTCATCACTAAGCGAAGGAAGCACCTGGTACAGAAGGAGAAAACTCACTAACACTGTATAATTGTGTACCTTTACCTTAATTTAACTAGGAGATTCTTGAAATGTTTAACCCCGAGGGGCAGCATGTCCTAAATGTATTGGTTAACCCCGAGGGGCAGCATGTCCTAAATGTATTGGTTAACCCCGAGGGGCAGCATGTCCTAAATGTAATGTTTAACCCCGAGGGGCAGCATGTCCTACATGTATTGGTTAACCCCAAGGGGCAGCATGTCCTAAATGTAATGTTTAACCCCGAGGGGCAACATGTCCTAAATGTATTGGTTAACCCCGAGGGGCAACATGTCCTACATGTATTGGTTAACCCCAAGGGGCAGCATGTCCTAAATGTAATGTTTAACCCCGAGGGGCAACATGTCCTAAATGTAATGTTTAACCCCGAGGGGCAGCATGTCCTACATGTATTGGTTAACCCCAAGGGGCAGCATGTCCTAAATGTATTGGTTAACCTCGAGGGGCAGCATGTCCTAAATGTATTGGTTAACCCCGAGGGGCAGCATGTCCTTTAACCCCGAGGGGCAGCATGTCCTAAATGTATTGGTTGACCCGAGGGGCAGCATGTCCTAAATGTATTGGTTAACCCCGAGGGGCAGCATGTCCTTTAACCCCGAGGGGCAGCATGTCCTAAATGTATTGGTTAACCTCGAGGGGCAGCATGTCCTAAATGTATTGGTTAACCTCGAGGGGCAGCATGTCCTTTAACCCCGAGGGGCAGCATGTCCTAAATGTATTGGTTGACCCGAGGGGCAGCATGTCCTAAATGTATTGGTTAACCCCGAGGGGCAGCATGTCCTTTAACCCAGAGGGGCAGCATGTCCTAAATGTATTGGTTAACCTCGAGGGGCAGCATGTCCTAAATTTATTGGTTAACCCCGAGGGGCAGCATGTCCTTTAACCCCGAGGGGCAGCATGTCCTAAATGTATTGGTTGACCCGAGGGGCAGCATGTCCTAAATGTATTGGTTAACCCCGAGGGGCAGCATGTACTTTAACCCCGAGGGGCAGCATGTCCTAAATGTATTGGTTGACCCGAGGGGCAGCATGTCCTAAATGTATTGGTTGACCCGAGGGGCAGCATGTCCTAAATGTATTGGTTGACCCCGAGGGGCAGCATGTCCTAAATGTATTGGTTGACCCCGAGGGGCAGCATGTCCTAAATGTATTGGTTAACCGCGAGGGGCAGCATGTCCTAAATGTATTGGTTAACCGCGAGGGGCAGCATGTCCTAAATGTATTGGTTGACCCCGAGGGGCAGCATGTCCTAAATGTATTGGTTAACCCCGAGGGGCAGCATGTCCTAAATGTATTGGTTAACCCCAAGGGGCAGCATGTCCTAAATGTAATGTTTAACCCCGAGGGGCAGCATGTCCTTTAACCCCGAGGGGCAGCATGTCCTAAATGTATTGGTTGACCCCGAGGGGCAGCATGTCCTAAATGTATTGGTTAACCCAGAGGGGCAGCATGTCCTAAATGTATTGGTTAACCCAGAGGGGCAGCATGTCCTAAATGTATTGGTTAACCTCGAGGGGCAGCATGTCCTAAATGTAATGTTTAACCCCGAGGGGCAGCATGTCCTAAATGTATTGGTTAACCCCGAGGGGCAGCATGTCCTAAATGTATTGGTTAACCCAGAGGGGCAGCATGTCCTAAATGTATTGGTTAACCCAGAGGGGCAACATGTCCTAAATGTAATGTTTAACCCCGAGGGGCAGCATGTCCTAAATGTATTGGTTAACCCCGAGGGGCAGCATGTCCTAAATGTATTGGTTAACCCAGAGGGGCAGCATGTCCTAAATGTATTGGTTAACCCAGAGGGGCAGCATGTCCTAAATGTATTGGTTAACCTCGAGGGGCAGCATGTCCTAAATGTATTGGTTAACCTCGAGGGGCAGCATGTCCTAAATGTAATGTTTAACCCCGAGGGGCAGCATGTCCTTTAACCCCGAGGGACAGCATGTCCTAAATGTATTGGTTAACCCAGAGGGGCAGCATGTCCTAAATGTATTGGTTAACCTCGAGGGGCAGCATGTCCTAAATGTATTGGTTAACCTCGAGGGGCAGCATGTCCTAAATGTAATGTTTAACCCCGAGGGGCAGCATGTCCTTTAACCCCGAGGGACAGCATGTCCTAAATGTATTGGTTAACCCAGAGGGGCAGCATGTCCTAAATGTATTGGTTAACCCAGAGGGGCAGCATGTCCTAAATGTAATGTTTAACCCCGAGGGGCAGCATGTCCTTTAACCCCGAGGGACAGCATGTCCTAAATGTATTGGTTAACCCAGAGGGGCAGCATGTCCTAAATGTATTGGTTAACCTCGAGGGGCAGCATGTCCTAAATGTAATGTTTAACCCCGAGGGGCAGCATGTCCTTTAACCCCGAGGGACAGCATGTCCTAAATGTATTGGTTAACCCAGAGGGGCAGCATGTCCTAAATGTATTGGTTAACCCAGAGGGGCAGCATGTCCTAAATGTATTGGTTAACCCCGAGGGGCAGCATTGTCCTTTAACCCCGAGGGGCAGCATGTCCTAAATGTATTGGTTAACCGCGAGGGGCAGCATGTCCTACATGTAATGGTTTGTCAGTGTACCTGAGAGAGGTGGAAGCTGCTCTGTGTGGTCTGGAGGTGAGAGGTCATGTCCTGGGGTCTCCAGTGTCCAGCACCAGTCCTCAGATATATAGAATCCAAGACACCTTGACCCTCCCCTGCCACCGTAGACTCTGTACTGTCCATGGCATCCTGCAGAACCAAACCCCCCCACACACACACACACATACATTAATGGAGGGGACAAGATTATCCAAGTGTCTGTTGTATGTAACAATATCAGTTCAGGTGACCGTATCACTGCCGGTGACCGTATCACTGCCGGTGACCGTATCACTGCCGGTAAATAGCACAGAACACGGGGTAGTGGGCGGCCAGGAGTTTTTCCTGACAGCGTGACCTGACCTGGAGGAACTCCTGGCCTCTTAGGTACAACTCCTGCCATGTACACAGTCTAGGTCCACACTGGTGTTGTAATGGAAAAAGGCCAACAGAAGACTCACCAGCGCCTCCTGTCTGTCTAAGGCCATACTCCAGTTGACAGGGGACATCCTCTGGGGCCCGGCGCTGGTCTCTCCAGTCCCCACCGGCCCCACACGGTCCCCCATCAGGCTGCCCCGGCTCAGCCCCAGTAGAGTGTGAGGGTCCTGGGCATTCTCTCCCGGCACGCTGGCCCCCAGGATCCCCAGCCCCCGCAGCACATCGTAGGTGGTCTGGGCCGAGGAGGAGGAGGGTAGAGTGGACACGCCATCGTTCCCTCCCTCCTCACTCCCACTGCTTCCGTCTCCTCCTCCTCCTGGCGAAGGACAGATGACCGGTTACCAACATCCACTCAGAGGTCGACACGTTCATATAAGGAAATCAGTCAATTTAAATAAATTCATTAGGCCCTAATCTATCTAATCTGTTGGTCAGACACCTTAAAAATAGAAAAGGTAGGGGCGTGGACCAGGAAACCAGTCAGTATCTGGTGGGACCACCTCATGCAGCGAGACATCTCCTTCACAGAGTCGACCAGGCTGCTGACAGATCAGGCTGATCAGGCTGCTGACCGACCAGGCTGCTGACCGACCAGGCTGCTGACCGACCAGGCTGCTGACCGTGGCCTGTGGAACATTGTCCCATTCATTCTTCAACGGCTGTGCGAAGTCGGTGGATATTTTGCCGGGAACTGGAACACGCTGTCGTACACGTCGATACAGAACATCCCAAACAACAATGGGTGACATGTCTGGTGAGTATCCACACCATGGAATAACTGGGACATTTTCAGCTTCCAGGAACTACGTTCAGATCCTTGTGACATTATGCTGAAACATGAGGTGATGGAGGAGGATGAATGGCACGACAACGGACCTCAGGATCTCATCACGGTATCTCTGTTCATTCATTATGCTGAAACATGAGGTGATGGAGGAGGATGAATGGCACGACAACGGACCTCGGGATCTCATCACGGTATCTCTGTGCATTCAAATTGCCATCGATAAAATGCAATTGGTGTTTGTTGTCCGTAGTTTATGCCTGCCCATACCATAACCCCACCATGGGGCACTCTGTTCACAACGTTGACATCAGCAAACCGCTCACCCACACAACGCCATACACGCTGTCTGAGGTTATGAGGCAAGTTGGACAAACAGTCAAATTCTCTAAAATGGCATTAGATGCAGCTTATGATAGAGAAATGAACTTTCAATTATTCGGCAACAGCTCGTGAAGATTTCTGCAGTCAGCATGCCAATTGTAACCTTCCTCAAAATTTGAGAAATCTGTGGCATTGTGTTGGGTGAGAACACTGCACATTTTATAGTGGCCTTTTATTGTCCCCAGCGCAAGGTGTAATGGTCATGATGTTTAATCAGATTATTGATATGCCACACCTGTCAGGTGGATGGATTATCTTGGTAAAGGAGAGATGCTCACTAACAGAGATGTCAACAAATGTGTGCACAGAATTAGAGAGAAATAAGCTTATTGTGCGTATGGACATTTCTGGGATCTTTTATTTCAGCTCATGAAACACGGGACCAACACTTTCTATTTTTGTTCAGTGTATGTTACCTGTTACAGTGTTGATGACTTGGCCCTCTGCAGAGTATCTGTGTTCTAACCCAGGTAGAGGGTTACGACCAGAGTAAACTTCTTCGTCAGAGCTGCCTCCCTCCAGCCCAGGTCTGAAGCTGGGACGGTAGCTCTCCCCCACCTAACCCAGACAGACATAATGACCTCTGGTCTGACAGGCTAAAACAGGGCTGTGTTCAGTAGGACAATTTGGGAGAAAACATTTTGAAAACCAAACGCTACATCAACTTATCAAATACTGATTTGGTTGAAAATGATTCGTACATTCTGTTTGTAACGTTGTTCAGCTTTGTGTTTTCTACTGAAAACCACAAAGGTCAACCAGAAGCAGTGAGATAGAGAAACAGACAGACAGGGACAGAGACATTATCATACCAGCTGTCGGGAGGTGCTGGACAGCAGGAGTCTGTGTCTGGTAGAAGTGTGTCTCCTAGCTGCCTCCAGCTCATCCTCAGTGTCCTCCTCATCACTGCCGGGACACGAGTCCATCCCTGTAGCAGCCAGCCGTACGTCAGGCATCTGGAAACCCTCATGACAGGACAAACAATCCAATCTTAGTGAAACCAGGCTGAAATAGAATACTAATATACTGTTTAGTTTGTACAGGAAGATGAATAAAGAATACTAGTTGTGAACAAGATCCATAGGCTGACAGAGCTGCTCTTAGTCTCCATAGGCTGACAGAGCTGCTCTTAGTCTCCATAGGCTGACAGAGCTGCTCTTAGTCTCCATAGGCTGACAGAGCTGCTCTTAGTCTCCATAGGCTGACAGAGCTGCTCTTAGTCTCCATAGGCTGACAGAGCTGCTCTTAGTCTCCATAGGCTGACAGAGCTGCTCTTAGTCTCCATAGGCTGACAGAGCTGCTCTTAGTCTCCATAGGCTGACAGAGCTGCTCTTAGTCTCCATAGGCTGACAGAGCTGCTCTTAGTCTCCATAGGCTGACAGAGCTGCTCTTAGTCTCCATAGGCTGACAGAGCTGCTCTTAGTCTCCATAGGCTGACAGAGCTGCTCTTAGTCTCCATAGGCTGACAGAGCTGCTCTTAGTCTCCATAGGCTGACAGAGCTGCTCTTAGTCTCCATAGGCTGACAGAGCTGCTCTTAGTCTCCATAGGCTGACAGAGCTGCTCTTAGTCTCCATAGGCTGACAGAGCTGCTCTTAGTCTCCATAGGCTGACAGAGCTGCTCTTAGTCTCCATAGGCTGACAGAGCTGCTCTTAGTCTCCATAGGCTGACAGAGCTGCTCTTAGTCTCCATAGGCTGACAGAGCTGCTCTTAGTCTCCATAGGCTGACAGAGCTGCTCTTAGTCTCCATAGGCTGACAGAGCTGCTCTTAGTCTCCATAGGCTGACAGAGCTGCTCTTAGTCTCCATAGGCTGACAGAGCTGCTCTTAGTCTCCATAGGCTGACAGAGCTGCTCTTAGTCTCCATAGGCTGACAGAGCTGCTCTTAGTCTCCATAGGCTGACAGAGCTGCTCTTAGTCTCCATAGGCTGACAGAGCTGCTCTTAGTCTCCATAGGCTGACAGAGCTGCTCTTAGTCTCCATAGGCTGACAGAGCTGCTCTTAGTCTCTTAGTTGTTTTGAAAATATGAAAATATGATCAGGATTAAGAACATTAAAACTAACATTTAATCCATCTTCTTTGATATTGACCATAACCTGTTGGTGGGGGAAACTTGTGTTTTCACTTTTCAACCCCAGCTCTGAATCCACAATATGGCTTTCTTTACTGGAAGCTTCTCTAAAGTAAAACAGTGTGGAGAGCTGCCCTTCGGTACACAAGGCCCTCTACTCTTGTCTATTTTTACCAATGACCTGCCACTGGCATTAAACAAAGCAGGCTGATGATTCAACCATAAATGCAGCTAATGAAGTCACTGAAACCCTTAACAAAAAGCTACAATCTGTTTTGGAATGGGTGGCCAGTAATAAACTGGCTAAGAGTTGAGGAAAGTGACGTTCACTTCTTGTTTTTATAATAAGCATTAATGTGTTGAAAATTCCAAATTGTTAGCATAGTCAACTTACACACAGATCTGACTAACACACATACCCCCCCAGCAGACATGCCACCAGGGGTCTTTTCACAGTCCCCCCAGCAGACATGCCACCAGGGGTCTTTTCACAGTCCCCCCAGCAGACATGCCACCAGGGGTCTTTTCACAGTCCCCCCAGCAGACATGCCACCAGGGGTCTTTTCACAGTCCCCCCAGCAGACATGCCACCAGGGGTCTTTTCACAGTCCCCCCAGCAGACATGCCACCAGGGGTCTTTTCACAGTCCCCCCAGCAGACATGCCACCAGGGGTCTTTTCACAGTCCCCCCAGCAGACATGCCACCAGGGGTCTTTTCACAGTCCCCCCAGCAGACATGCCACCAGGGGTCTTTTCACAGTCCCCCCAGCAGACATGCCACCAGGGGTCTTTTCACAGTCCCCCCAGCAGACATGCCACCAGGGGTCTTTTCACAGTCCCCCCAGGGCCAGAACAAATTCAAGGAAACATACAGTATTATACAGAGCCATGAGTGCATGGAACTCCCATCTTCTATCGCAAGTGAACAGCAAACCTGGTTTCACAAAAACAAATAACTCGACGACACGCGGGACGACGCCTCTCCTCCATGTGACATACATGTTGTATGTACTGACATGTAGCTGATGGATGAGCACACGCTACATGTTAATGTTTTTACATGTATGTAAATAGTAAATTAATTTGTCTGTCGTTGTGTGTCAGACCTCTAAGACCAGCTAGTATCTGTCAGCTAACGGGGGATCCCAATAAATCAAAAATGATACGTGGGCTAATTAATACATTTTCAATACATGTAGTTAATTCAGTACTAAGGTCAACTCATTGTTGAATTCTGTTTTAATGCCTGGATTCCGTGAGGGCCCTAATGATAAGGCTCTCCATATAGGGACCAGAATAAGGCTCTCCATATAGGGACCAGAATAAGGCTCTCCACATAGGGACCAGAATAAGGCTCTCCACATAGGGACCAGAATAAGGCTCTCCACATAGGGACCAGAATAAGGCTCTCCACATAGGGACCAGAATAAGGCTCTCCACATAGGGACCAGAATAAGGCTCTCCACATAGGGACCAGAATAAGGCTCTCCACATAGGGACCAGAATAAGGCTCTCCACATAGGGACCAGAATAAGGCTCTCCACATAGGGACCAGAATAAGGCTCTCCACATAGGGACCAGAATAAGGCTCTCCACATAGGGACCAGAATAAGGCTCTCCACATAGGGACCAGAATAAGGCTCTCCACATAGGGACCAGAATAAGGCTCTCCACATAGGGACCAGAATAAGGCTCTCCACATAGGGACCAGAATAAGGCTCTCCACATAGGGACCAGAATAAGGCTCTCCACATAGGGACCAGAATAAGGCTCTCCACATAGGGACCAGAATAAGGCTCTCCACATAGGGACCAGAATAAGGCTCTCCACATAGGGACCAGAATAAGGCTCTCCACATAGGGACCAGAATAAGGCTCTCCACATAGGGACCAGAATAAGGCTCTCCACATAGGGACCAGAATAAGGCTCTCCACATAGGGACCAGAATAAGGCTCTCCACATAGGGACCAGAATAAGGCTCTCCACATAGGGACCAGAATAAGGCTCTCCACATAGGGACCAGAATAAGGCTCTCCACATAGGGACCAGAATAAGGCTCTCCACATAGGGACCAGAATAAGGCTCTCCACATAGGGACCAGAATAAGGCTCTCCACATAGGGACCAGAATAAGGCTCTCCACATAGGGACCAGAATAAGGCTCTCCACATAGGGACCAGAATAAGGCTCTCCACATAGGGACCAGAATAAGGCTCTCCACATAGGGACCAGAATAAGGCTCTCCACATAGGGACCAGAATAAGGCTCTCCACATAGGGACCAGAATAAGGCTCTCCACATAGGGACCAGAATAAGGCTCTCCACATAGGGACCAGAATAAGGCTCTCCACATAGGGACCAGAATAAGGCTCTCCACATAGGGACCAGAATAAGGCTCTCCACATAGGGACCAGAATAAGGCTCTCCACATAGGGACCAGAATAAGGCTCTCCACATAGGGACCAGAATAAGGCTCTCCACATAGGGACCAGAATAAGGCTCTCCACATAGGGACCAGAATAAGGCTCTCCACATAGGGACCAGAATAAGGCTCTCCACATAGGGACCAGAATAAGGCTCTCCACATAGGGACCAGAATAAGGCTCTCCACATAGGGACCAGAATAAGGCTCTCCACATAGGGACCAGAATAAGGCTCTCCACATAGGGACCAGAATAAGGCTCTCCACATAGGGACCAGAATAAGGCTCTCCACATAGGGACCAGAATAAGGCTCTCCACATAGGGACCAGAATAAGGCTCTCCACATAGGGACCAGAATAAGGCTCTCCACATAGGGACCAGAATAAGGCTCTCCACATAGGGACCAGAATAAGGCTCTCCACATAGGGACCAGAATAAGGCTCTCCACATAGGGACCAGAATAAGGCTCTCCACATAGGGACCAGAATAAGGCTCTCCACATAGGGACCAGAATAAGGCTCTCCACATAGGGACCAGAATAAGGCTCTCCACATAGGGACCAGAATAAGGCTCTCCACATAGGGACCAGAATAAGGCTCTCCACATAGGGACCAGAATAAGGCTCTCCACATAGGGACCAGAATAAGGCTCTCCACATAGGGACCAGAATAAGGCTCTCCACATAGGGACCAGAATAAGGCTCTCCACATAGGGACCAGAATAAGGCTCTCCACATAGGGACCAGAATAAGGCTCTCCACATAGGGACCAGTATAAGGCTCTCCATATAGGGACCAGAATAAGGCTCTCCATATAGGGACCAGAATAAGGCTCTCCATATAGGGACCAGAATAAGGCTCTCCATATACGGACCAGAATAAGGCTCTCCATATAGGGACCAGAATAAGGCTCTCCACATAGGGACCAGAATAAGGCTCTCCACATAGGGACCAGAATAAGGCTCTCCACATAGGGACCAGTATAAGGCTCTCCATATAGGGACCAGAATAAGGCTCTCCATATAGGGACCAGAATAAGGCTCTCCATATAGGGACCAGAATAAGGCTCTCCATATACGGACCAGAATAAGGCTCTCCACATAGGGACCAGAATAAGGCTCTCCACATAGGGACCAGAATAAGGCTCTCCATATAGGGACCAGAATAAGGCTCTCCATATAGGGACCAGAATAAGGCTCTCCACATAGGGACCAGAATAAGGCTCTCCACATAGGGACCAGAATAAGGCTCTCCATATAGGGACCAGAATAAGGCTCTCCATATACGGACCAGAATAAGGCTCTCCATATAGGGACCAGAATAAGGCTCTCCACATAGGGACCAGAATAAGGCTCTCCACATAGGGACCAGAATAAGGCTCTCCACATAGGGACCAGAATAAGGCTCTCCACATAGGGACCAGAATAAGGCTCTCCACATAGGGACCAGAATAAGGCTCTCCACATAGGGACCAGAATAAGGCTCTCCACATAGGGACCAGAATAAGGCTCTCCACATAGGGACCAGAATAAGGCTCTCCACATAGGGACCAGAATAAGGCTCTCCACATAGGGACCAGAATAAGGCTCTCCACATAGGGACCAGAATAAGGCTCTCCACATAGGGACCAGAATAAGGCTCTCCACATAGGGACCAGAATAAGGCTCTCCACATAGGGACCAGAATAAGGCTCTCCACATAGGGACCAGAATAAGGCTCTCCATATAGGGACCAGAATAAGGCTCTCCATATAGGGACCAGAATAAGGCTCTCCATATAGGGACCAGAATAAGGCTCTCCATATAGGGACCAGAATAAGGCTCTCCACTACCTACTGTCCTGCAGTGATGATTCACCATCTACATCAAATGTTATCATTTATCTGCAGATAATCACAAAAAAAGCCAAAATGAACAGCTCTGTCAGCAATGCGATTCGGGAAGCTAGACTGACTGACAGTGAGGATAAAGTGAGTGACTTTGGTCTCGTCTGACAAGCCCCAGTATCTCAGTTAATATGAGGTGGAAAACGTTACCGGCTGAAAATAAGTCTGTAACTGGCTGATTAGTCGATGCTAAATGGGAGACACAGTCTGCCTGCCTGTCCGACTGCCTGCCCGCCTGTGCGACTGCCTGCCCGCCCGCCCGCCCGACTGCCTGCCTGCCCGAGTGCCTGTCCGCCCGACTGCCTGTCCGTCTGTAAAGTAATAAAAGTAATAGTGTCATGGAGGAGTTGTCCGGCTGCCTGCCCGGCTGCCTGCCCGGCTGCCTGCCCGGCTGCCTGCCCGGCTGCCTGCCTGCCCGACTGTAAAGTAATAGTGTCATGGAGGAGTTGTATCCACCTGATCATAGTCATCCAGGAACTGGTATCTGTTCTTCTGTGGTTCTGTAGAACCGGGCTGAGATGAATAGTCTTGGTTGGCTGGCTGGTTCTGAAAATCAATACAATATTATCATTAATGAAGAAACAGACAAATATAAAAATAAATAGATGTATCGAGACGAGAGAGGATTAGAAAGCAGGAAGAGAGGATTAGAAAGCAGGAAGAGAGAGAGGATTAGAAAGCAGGAAGAGAGAGGATTAGAAAGCAGGAAGAGAGAGAGGATTAGAAAGCAGGAAGAGAGAGAGAGGATTAGAAAGCAGGAAGAGAGAGAGAGGATTAGAAAGCAGGAAGAGAGAGAGAGGATTAGAAAGCAGGAAGAGAGAGAGAGGATTAGAAAGCAGGAAGAGAGAGAGAGGATTAGAAAGCAGGAAGAGAGAGGATTAGAAAGCAGGAAGAGAGAGAGGATTAGAAAGCAGGAAGAGAGAGAGGATTAGAAAGCAGGAAGAGAGAGAGGATTAGAAAGCAGGAAGAGAGAGAGGATTAGAAAGCAGGAAGAGAGAGTGGATTAGAAAGCAGGAAGAGAGAGTGGATTAGAAAGCAGGAAGAGAGAGTGGATTAGAAAGCAGGAAGAGAGAGAGGATTAGAAAGCAGGAAGAGAGAGAGGATTAGAAAGCAGGAAGAGAGAGAGGATTAGAAAGCAGGAAGAGAGAGAGGATTAGAAAGCAGGAAGAGAGAGTGGATTAGAAAGCAGGAAGAGAGAGTGGATTAGAAAGCAGGAAGAGAGAGTGGATTAGAAAGCAGGAAGAGAGAGAGGATTAGAAAGCAGGAAGAGAGAGAGGATTAGAAAGCAGGAAGAGAGAGAGGATTAGAAAGCAGGAAGAGAGAGAGGATTAGAAAGCAGGAAGAGAGAGAGGATTAGAAAGCAGGAAGAGAGAGGATTAGAAAGCAGGAAGAGAGAGAGGATTAGAAAGCAGGAAGAGAGAGAGGATTAGAAAGCAGGAAGAGAGAGAGGATTAGAAAGCAGGAAGAGAGAGAGGATTAGAAAGCAGGAAGAGAGAGTGGATTAGAAAGCAGGAAGAGAGAGAGGATTAGAAAGCAGGAAGAGAGAGAGGATTAGAAAGCAGGAAGAGAGAGAGGATTAGAAAGCAGGAAGAGAGAGAGGATTAGAAAGCAGGAAGAGAGAGAGGATTAGAAAGCAGGAAGAGAGAGAGGATTAGAAAGCAGGAAGAGAGAGAGGATTAGAAAGCAGGAAGAGAGAGTGGATTAGAAAGCAGGAAGAGAGAGAGGATTAGAAAGCAGGAAGAGAGAGAGGATTAGAAAGCAGGAAGAGAGAGAGGATTAGAAAGCAGGAAGAGAGAGAGGATTAGAAAGCAGGAAGAGAGAGAGGATTAGAAAGCAGGAAGAGAGAGAGGATTAGAAAGCAGGAAGAGAGAGAGGATTAGAAAGCAGGAAGAGAGAGGATTAGAAAGCAGGAAGAGAGAGAGGATTAGAAAGCAGGAAGAGAGAGAGGATTAGAAAGCAGGAAGAGAGAGAGGATTAGAAAGCAGGAAGAGAGAGAGGATTAGAAAGCAGGAAGAGAGAGAGGTTGCCTTACAGCATCAGGTATCTCCTGTCCCTCCACCCGTCCTCTCTGCATGGCAGGGTTCACCAGCTGGTTTAAGTACAGGTCCAGATCTTCATCCTGCAGGTCGTTCACGTCGACATCGTCATCTGGGGATCAAACAGGCAAAGATCAATAATCAATAGAACGACAAACACAACACACAGCTATAATCCCCACCAGAGAGGAGAGGAGTTCAGACACAACACACAGCTATAACCTCCACCAGAGAGGAGTTCAGACACAACACACAGCTATAACCCCCACCAGAGAGGAGTTCAGACACAACACACAGCTATAACCTCCACCAGAGAGGAGAGGAGTTCAGACACAACACACAGCTATAACCCCCAACAGAGAGGAGAGGAGTTCAGACACAATACACAGCTATAACCCCCACCAGAGAGGAGTTCAGACACAACACACAGCTATAACCCCCACCAGAGAGGAGAGGAGTTCAGACACAACACACAGCTATAACCTCCACCAGAGAGGAGTTCAGACACAACACACAGCTATAACCCCCACCAGAGAGGAGTTCAGACACAACACACAGCTATAACCTCCACCAGAGAGGAGTTCAGACACAACACACAGCTATAACCCCCACCAGAGAGGAGTTCAGACACAACACACAGCTATAACCTCCACCAGAGAGGAGAGGAGTTCAGACACAACACACAGCTATAACCTCCACCAGAGAGGAGTACAGACACAACACACAGCTATAACCCCCACCAGAGAGGAGTTCAGACAACACACAGCTATAACCTCCACCAGAGAGGAGAGGAGTTCAGACACAACACACAGCTATAACCCCCACCAGAGAGGAGTTCAGACACAATACACAGCTATAACCCCCACCAGAGAGGAGAGGTGTTCAGACACAACACACAGCTATAACCCCCACCAGAGAGGAGTTCAGACAACACACAGCTATAACCTCCACCAGAGAGGAGAGGAGTTCAGACACAACACACAGCTATAACCCCCACCAGAGAGGAGTTCAGACACAACACACAGCTATAACCCCCACCAGAGAGGAGAGGAGTTCAGACACAACACACAGCTATAACCCCCAACAGAGAGGAGAGGTGTTCAGACACAATACACAGCTATAACCCCCACCAGAGAGGAGTTCAGACACAATACACAGCTATAACCCCCAACAGAGAGGAGTTCAGACACAATACACAGCTATAACCCCCAACAGAGAGGAGAGGTGTTCAGACAACACACAGCTATAACCCCCACCAGAGAGGAGTACAGACACAATACACAGCTATAACCCCCACCAGAGAGGTGTTCAGACAACACACAGCTATAACCCCCACCAGAGAGGAGAGGTGTTCAGACACAACACACAGCTATAACCCCCACCAGAGAGTAGAGGTGTTCAGACACAACACACAGCTATAACCCCCACCAGAGAGGAGAGGAGTTCAGACACAACACACAGCTATAACCCCCACCAGAGAGGAGAGGTGTTCAGACACAACACACAGCTATAACCCCCACCAGAGAGGAGAGGTGTTCAGACACAACACACAGCTATAACCCCCACCAGAGAGGAGAGGAGTTCAGACACAACACACAGCTATAACCCCCACCAGAGAGGAGTTCAGACACAACACACAGCTATAACCCCCACCAGAGAGGAGAGGTGTTCAGACACAACACACAGCTATAACCCCCACCAGAGAGGAGAGGAGTTCAGACACAACACACAGCTATAACCCCCACCAGAGAGGAGAGGTGTTCAGACAACACACAGCTATAACCCCCACCAGAGAGGAGAGGTGTTCAGACAACACACAGCTATAACCCCCACCAGAGAGTAGAGGAGTTCAGACACAACACAAAGCTATAACCCCCACCAGAGAGGAGTTCAGACAACACACAGCTATAACCCCCACCAGAGAGGTGTTCAGACACAACACACAGCTATAACCCCCACCAGAGAGGTGTTCAGACAACACACAGCTATAACCCCCACCAGAGAGGAGAGGTGTTCAGACAACACACAGCTATAACCCCCACCAGAGAGTAGAGGTGTTCAGACACAACACACAGCTATAACCCCCACCAGAGAGGAGAGGTGTTCAGACAACACACAGCTATAACCCCGACCAGAGAGGTGTTCAGACAACACACAGCTATAACCCCCACCAGAGAGTAGAGGTGTTCAGACACAACACACAGCTATAACCCCCACCAGAGAGGAGAGGTGTTCAGACACAACACACAGCTATAACCCCCACCAGAGAGATGTTCAGACACAACACACAGCAATACCCCCCACCAGAGAGTAGAGGTGTTCAGACACAACACACAGCTATAACCCCCACCAGAGAGGAGAGGTGTTCAGACACAACACACAGCTATAACCCCCACCAGAGAGGAGAGGTGTTCAGACACAACACACAGCTATAACCCCCACCAGAGAGGAGAGGTGTTCAGACACAACACACAGCTATAACCCCCACCAGAGAGGAGAGGTGTTCAGACACAACACACAGCTATAACCCCCACCAGAGAGGAGAGGTGTTCAGACACAACACACAGCTATAACCCCCACCAGAGAGGTGTTCAGACAACACACAGCTATAACCCCCACCAGAGAGGAGAGGTGTTCAGACACAACACACAGCTATAACCCCCACCAGAGAGGAGAGGTGTTCAGACACAACACACAGCTATAACCCCCACCAGAGAGGAGAGGTGTTCAGACACAACACACAGCTATAACCCCCACCAGAGAGGTGTTCAGACAACACACAGCTATAACCCCCACCAGAGAGTAGAGGTGTTCAGACACAACACACAGCTATAACCCCCACCAGAGAGGAGAGGTGTTCAGACACAACACACAGCTATAACCCCCACCAGAGAGGAGAGGTGTTCAGACACAACACACAGCTATAACCCCCACCAGAGAGGAGAGGAGTTCAGACACAACACACAGCTATAACCCCCACCAGAGAGGTGTTCAGACAACACACAGCTATAACCCCCACCAGAGAGGAGAGGTGTTCAGACACAACACACAGCTATAACCCCCACCAGAGAAGTGTTCAGACACAACACACAGCTATAACCCCCACCAGAGAGGTGTTCAGACAACACACAGCTATAACCCCCACCAGAGAGGTGTTCAGACACAACACACAGCTATAACCCCCACCAGAGAGGAGAGGAGTTCAGAAACACACAGCTATAACCCCCACCAGAGAAGTGTTCAGACACAATACACAGCTATAACCCCGACCAGAGAGGAGTTCAGACAACACACAGCTATAACCCCCACCAGAGAGGTGTTCAGACACAACACACAGCTATAACCCCCACCAGAGAGGAGAGGAGTTCAGAAACAACACACAGCTATAACCCCCACCAGAGAGGTGTTCAGACACAATACACAGCTATAACCCCCACCAGAGAGGTGTTCAGACAACACACAGCTATAACCCCCACCAGAGAGGTGTTCAGACACAACACACAGCTATAACCCCGACCAGAGAGGAGAGGTGTTCAGACACAACACACAGCTATAACCCCCACCAGAGGAGAGGTGTTCAGACACAACACACAGCTATAACCCCCAACAGAGAGGTGTTCAGACAACACACAGCTATAACCCCCACCAGAGAGTAGAGGTGTTCAGACACAACACACAGCTATAACCCCCACCAGAGAGGAGAGGAGTTCAGACACAACACACAGCTATAACCCCCACCAGAGAGGTGTTCAGACAACACACAGCTATAACCCCCACCAGAGAGGAGAGGTGTTCAGACACAACACACAGCTATAACCCCCACCAGAGAGGAGAGGTGTTCAGACACAACACACAGCTATAACCCCCACCAGAGAAGTGTTCAGACACAATACACAGCTATAACCCCGACCAGAGAGGAGTTCAGACAACACACAGCTATAACCCCCACCAGAGAGGAGAGGAGTTCAGACACAACACACAGCTATAACCCCCACCAGAGAGGAGTTCAGACAACACACAGCTATAACCCCCACCAGAGAGGAGAGGAGTTCAGACACAACACACAGCTATAACCCCCACCAGAGAGGTGTTCAGACACAACACACAGCTATAACCCCCACCAGAGAGGAGAGGTGTTCAGACACAACACACAGCTATAACCCCCACCAGAGAGGAGAGGTGTTCAGACACAACACACAGCTATAACCCCCACCAGAGAGGTGTTCAGACAACACACAGCTATAACCCCCACCAGAGAGTAGAGGAGTTCAGACACAACACACAGCTATAACCCCCACCAGAGAGGTGTTCAGACAACACACAGCTATAACCCCCACCAGAGAGGAGAGGTGTTCAGACACAACACACAGCTATAACCCCCACCAGAGAGGAGAGGTGTTCAGACACAACACACAGCTATAACCCCCACCAGAGAAGTGTTCAGACACAATACACAGCTATAACCCCGACCAGAGAGGAGTTCAGACAACACACAGCTATAACCCCCACCAGAGAGGAGAGGTGTTCAGACACAACACACAGCTATAACCCCCACCAGAGAGGAGAGGAGTTCAGACACAACACACAGCTATAACCCCCACCAGAGAGGAGAGGAGTTCAGACACAACACACAGCTATAACCCCCACCAGAGAGGAGTTCAGACAACACACAGCTATAACCCCCACCAGAGAGGAGAGGAGTTCAGACACAACACACAGCTATAACCCCCACCAGAGAGGTGTTCAGACACAACACACAGCTATAACCCCCACCAGAGAGGAGAGGAGTTCAGACACAACACACAGCTATAACCCCCACCAGAGAGGAGTTCAGACAACACACAGCTATAACCCCCACCAGAGAGGAGAGGAGTTCAGACACAACACACAGCTATAACCCCCACCAGAGAGGTGTTCAGACACAACACACAGCTATAACCCCCACCAGAGAGGAGAGGTGTTCAGACACAACACACAGCTATAACCCCCACCAGAGAGGAGAGGTGTTCAGACACAACACACAGCTATAACCCCCACCAGAGAGGTGTTCAGACAACACACAGCTATAACCCCCACCAGAGAGTAGAGGAGTTCAGACACAACACACAGCTATAACCCCCACCAGAGAGGTGTTCAGACAACACACAGCTATAACCCCCACCAGAGAGGAGAGGTGTTCAGACACAACACACAGCTATAACCCCCACCAGAGAGGAGAGGTGTTCAGACACAACACACAGCTATAACCCCCACCAGAGAAGTGTTCAGACACAATACACAGCTATAACCCCGACCAGAGAGGAGTTCAGACAACACACAGCTATAACCCCCACCAGAGAGGAGAGGTGTTCAGACACAACACACAGCTATAACCCCCACCAGAGAGGAGAGGAGTTCAGACACAACACACAGCTATAACCCCCACCAGAGAGGAGAGGAGTTCAGACACAACACACAGCTATAACCCCCACCAGAGAGGAGTTCAGACAACACACAGCTATAACCCCCACCAGAGAGGAGAGGAGTTCAGACACAACACACAGCTATAACCCCCACCAGAGAGGTGTTCAGACACAACACACAGCTATAACCCCCACCAGAGAGGAGAGGAGTTCAGACACAACACACAGCTATAACCCCCACCAGAGAGGAGAGGAGTTCAGACACAACACACAGCTATAACCCCCACCAGAGAGGAGAGGAGTTCAGACACAACACACAGCTATAACCCCCACCAGAGAGGAGAGGAGTTCAGAAACAATACACAGCTATAACCCCCACCAGAGAGTAGAGGAGTTCAGACACAACACACAGCTATAACCCCCACCAGAGAGGAGAGGAGTTCAGACACAACACACAGCTATAACCCCCACCAGAGAGGAGAGGAGTTCAGACACAACACACAGCTATAACCCCCACCAGAGAGGAGAGGAGTTCAGAAACAATACACAGCTATAACCCCCACCAGAGAGTAGAGGAGTTCAGACACAACACACAGCTATAACCCCGACCAGAGAGGAGTTCAGAAAGGTGAACGTTCACAACGTTGTAGATAGAAATAAATGCATAGAGCTGGCCCAGTTTCCTATTCCTTTTGACAACAACCCCCCCCCATGTCTGTTCTACCCTATCCAGTTCTATGTGAATGGTCAGTAACGTTGCATCTTCCTGAATAAGCCTCATGCTGTGCTATGAAAGGGGTGGGGCCTCACCTGTGACATCACTGTTCATGCTGTCCACAGACATGAGCTTCTCATTGGCCAGGAAGCTGGAGACACTCCCACTGAAGCGGTCGCTGTCGGCTCCGTCACTGGCCAGACTCTGGTCGTCCACGGTGCCTGGGAGGGATCGGACCTGGATCACAGAGACAGAATTACAACTACATTCTGGTATCATGTGAGGCTACCACCCATACTGGACCCTAAAGGGGAGGCTACCACCCATACTGGACCCTAAAGGGGAGGCTACCACCCATACTGGACCCTAAAGGTCTGGACAGGGGGAAGGAGAGGAGGCTACCACCCATACTGGACCCAAAAGGGGCGACTACCACCCGTACTGGACCCTAAAGGGGCAGCTAGCACCCATACTGGACCCTAAAGGGGCGGCTAGCGCCCATACTGGACCCTAAAGGGGCGGCTAGCACCCATACTGGACCCTAAAGGGGCGGCTAGCACCCATACTGGACCCTAAAGGGGCGGCTAGCACCCATACTGGACCCTAAAGGGGCGGCTAGCACCCATACTGGACCCTAAAGGGGCGGCTAGCACCCATACTGGACCCTAAAGGGGCGGCTAGCACCCATACTGGACCCTAAAGGGGCGGCTAGCACCCATACTGGACCCTAAAGGGGCGGCTAGCACCCATACTGGACCCTAAAGGGGCGGCTAGCACCCATACTGGACCCTAAAGGGGCGGCTAGCACCCATACTGGACCCTAAAGGGGCGGCTAGCACCCATACTGGACCCTAAAGGGGAGGCTACCACCCATACTGGACCCTAAAGGGGTGGCTACCACCCATACTGGACCCTAAAGGGGTGGCTACCACCCATACTGGACCCTAAAGGTCTGGACAGGGGGAAGGAGAGGAGGCTACCACCCATACTGTACCCTAAAGGCCTGGGTAGGAGGAGGCTACCACCCATACTGGACCCTAAAGGTCTGGACAGGGGCAAGGAGACCACTCTAAAAGCACATGAGACAACATTGAGAGAGTGTGATACCTTTAAATCCATAAAGTCCCTATTAACCAGGTTGGTGAAGGCCAGCCGCCCCGTAGAGAGATCTGATAGGGAGATGAGAAATTCAGTTAGTTGGTTTGTTAGCCAACATAGCACACCAGCCTGATGGACATAATGATCTATCAACTAGTGAAGGACGGAGACCAGCCTGATGGACATCACTGATCTATCAACTAGTGAAGGACGGAGACCAGCCTGATGGACATCACTGATCTATCAACTAATGAAGGACGGAGACCAGCCTGATGGACATCACTGATCTATCAACTAATGAAGGACGGAGACCAGCCTGATGGACATCACTGATCTATCAACTAGTGAAGGACGGAGACCAGCCTGATGGACATAATGAGCTATCAACTAGTGAAGGACGGAGACCAGCCTGATGGACATCACTGATCTATCAACTAGTGAAGGACGGAGACCAGCCTGATGGACATAATGATCTATCAACTAGTGAAGGACAGAGACCAGCCTGATGGACATAATGATCTATCAACTAGTGAAGGACGGAGACCAGCCTGATGGACATAATGAGCTATCAACTAGTGAAGGACGGAGACCAGCCTGATGGACATAATGATCTATCAACTAGTGAAGGACGGAGACCAGCCTGATGGACATAATGAGCTATCAACTAGTGAAGGACGGAGACCAGCCTGATGGACATCACTGATCTATCAACTAGTGAAGGACGGAGACCAGCCTGATGGACATAATGATCTATCAACTAGTGAAGGACGGAGACCAGCCTGATGGACATAATGATCTATCAACTAGTGAAGGACGGAGACCAGCCTGATGGACATCACTGATCTATCAACTAATGAAGGACAGAGTTAATCAAGACCACGTGGTACATCAGGTTTACCTCTCAATAATAAAACCACCACTACTAATAATACTATCACCACTACTAATAATACTACTACCACTACTAATAATACTACTACCACCACCACCACTATGGGGCGGCAGGGAAACCTAGTGGTTAGAGCATTGGGAAGGTTGCAAGTTAAAGTCCCCGAGCTGACAAGGTACAAATCTGTCGTTCTGCCCCTGAACAGGCAGTTAACCCACTGTTCCTAGGCCGTCATTGAAAATAAGAATTTGTTCTTAACTGACTTGCCCTAGTTAAATAAAGGTAAAATAAAAATAAAACTAATATGACTAATACTAATAAAACTAATAATAAAAATAATAATAATACTACCATCACTACTAATACTGCCACTAATAATAATAATAATACTACCACCAATACTGCCACTACTACCACCACTGCTAATAATAATACTACCACCAATACTGCCACTACTACCACCACTGCTAATAATAATACTACCACTACTAATACTACTAATAATAATACTACCACCACTACTAATACTACCACTAATAATAATACTACCACCACTACTAATACTACCACTAATAATAATAATAATATTACCACCACTACTAATACTACCACTAATAATAATACTACCACCAATACTAATAATACTGCCACTACTACCACCACTGCTAATAATAATACTACCACTACTAATACTACCAATAATAATAATAATAATAATACTACCACCACCACTACTAATACTACCACTAATAATAATACTACCACCACTACTAATAATAATACTACCACTAATAATAATGCCACTACTACTACTACCACCACTGCTAATAATAATACTACCACTACTAATACTACTGCTAATAATACCACCACCACTACTAATAATAATAATAATACTACCACCACTACTAATAATACTGCCACAACTAAAAATACTACTACTACTAATAATAATAATAATACTACTAATAAATGTTATTTATCAGACGCTTTTATCCAAAACCACTTAGTGCCGTGTGGATACCATTTGACTTATGGGTGGCCCCTGGAATCGAACCCACAACCCTGGCATTGCATGCACCATGCTCTACCAACTGAGCCACACAGAACCGCAAACCAAGGTAAATGGTACAGTGTTACCGTCTCCATGGTCAGAGTGTCTTCCAGGGAGAGGTCCAGCCTGGGTGTTGGGGCCGAGGGAGGAGGCTCTAGTCCTGGGCTCTGTCTCGTCCAGATTCACCTTCACCAGCATGTCTGAGAACCGGTGGGCTGCTATGAAGTCATCTGCATCATCTCTGAGAGGTGGAGAGAGGGAGAGACAGAGACAGAGAGACAGAGAGAGACAGAGAGAGAGAGACAGACAGAGGGAGTGAGAGAGACAGAGAGAGAGAGACAGACAGAGGGAGTGAGAGAGACAGAGACAGAGAGACAGGGAGAGAGACAGAGAGACAGAGACAGAGAGACAGGGAGAGAGACAGAGAGACAGGGAGAGAGACAGAGACAGAGAGACAGAGACAGAGAGACAGAGAGACAGAGAGACAGAGAGACAGAGAGACAGAGAGACAGAGAGACAGAGAGACAGAGAGACAGAGAGACAGAGAGACAGAGAGACAGAGAGACAGAGAGACAGAGAGACAGAGAGACAGAGAGACAGAGAGACAGAGAGACAGAGAGACGGAGAGACGGAGACGGAGACGGAGACGGAGACGGAGACGGAGAGAGAGACGGAGAGGGAGAGAGACAGAGAGACAGAGACAGAGAGGGAGAGAGACAGAGAGACAGAGACAGAGAGGGAGAGAGACAGAGAGACAGAGACAGAGAGGGAGAGAGACAGAGAGGTGGAGAGACAGAGAGGGAGAGAGACAGAGAGGTGGAGAGACAGAGAGGGAGAGAGACAGAGAGGTGGAGAGACAGAGAGGGAGAGAGACAGAGAGGTGGAGAGACAGAGAGGTGGAGAGACAGAGAGGTGGAGAGACAGAGAGGTGGAGAGACAGAGAGGTGGAGAGACAGAGAGGTGGAGAGAGAGAGGTGGAGAGACAGAGAGGTGGAGAGACAGAGAGGTGGAGAGACAGAGAGGTGGAGAGACAGAGAGGTGGAGAGACAGAGAGGTGGAGAGACAGAGAGGTGGAGAGACAGAGAGGTGGAGAGACAGAGAGGTGGAGAGACAGAGAGGTGGAGAGAGGGAGAGACAGAGAGACAGAGAGGGAGAGACAGAGAGACAGAGAGGGAGAGACAGAGAGACAGAGAGGGAGGGACAGAGAGGGAGGGAGAGAGACAGAGAGGGGATCCATGTGAGCAACATCATTCACTGAAGCAAACATGGGGGATATTCACATCCCAAACCGCATGCTAAAGCACTGGGCAACGGCAGTACGCCGTGAGGTAAAGCACTGGGGGACGGCAGTACGCCGTGAGGTAAAGCACTGGGGGACGGCAGGACGCCGTGAGGTAAAGCACTGGGGGACGGCAGGACGCCGTGAGGTAAAGCACTGGGGGACGGCAGTACGCCGTGAGGTAAAGCACTGGGGGACGGCAGGACGCCGTGAGGTAAAGCACTGGGGGACGGCAGGACGCCGTGAGGTAAAGCACTGGGGGACGGCAGGACGCCGTGAGGTAAAGCACTGGGGGACGGCAGGACGCCGTGAGGTAAAGCACTGGGGGACGGCAGGACGCCGTGAGGTAAAGCACTGGGGGACGGCAGGACGCCGTGAGGTAAAGCACTGGGGGACGGCAGGACGCCGTGAGGTAGAGCACTGGGGGACGGCAGGACGCCGTGAGGTAAAGCAGGACGCCGTGCGGTAAAGCAGGACGCCGTGCGGTAAAGCACTGGGGAACGGCAGGACGCCTTAACCCTGCATTTCTCTGGTGCTCCTACATTTTTCAACTACGGAGAACAATGTTCTCCTTGGAAAACAAGTCAGCATAGAGCCCTGCATGACATGACTTCCACGGCTGCTAAACCAAACTCCTGATACTCACAGCTCATCTTTGAAGCTGAGGGCGAATTGTCCCTGTTCCTTGTTGTTGGACTGAGAGTTAGCCAGAGAGAGCCGTCCGTCCTCCAGATATGACGCCTGGACAGCATTTACTCTGGAGAGAAAGAAGTGAGATTCATTTTTAGTAGTCAGATTGTTATGAACACTGATCAGAGCTACAGTGCCTTGCGAAAGTATTCGGCCCCCTTGAACTTTGCGACCTTTTGCCACATTTCAGGCTTCAAACATAAAGATATAAAACTGTATTTTTTTGTGAAGAATCAACAACAAGTGGGACACAATCATGAAGTGGAACGACATTTATTGGATATTTCAAACTTTTTTAACAAATCAAAAACTCAAATTGGGCGAGCAAAATTATTCAGCCCCCTTAAGTTAATACTTTGTAGCGCCACCTTTTGCTGCGATTACAGCTATAAGTCGCTTGGGGTATGTCTCTATCAGTTTTGCACATCGAGAAACTGACATTTTTTCCCATTCCTCCTTGCAAAACAGCTCGAGCTCAGTGAGGTTGGATGGAGAGCATTTGTGAACAGCAGTTTTCAGTTCTTTCCACAGATTCAGGTCTGGACTTTGACTTGGCCATTCTAACACCTGGATATGTTTATTTTTGAACCATTCCATTGTAGATTTTGCTTTATGTTTGGGATCATTGTCTTGTTGGAAGACAAATCTCCGTCCCAGTCTCAGGTCTTTTGCAGACTCCATCAGGTTTTCTTCCAGAATGGTCCTGTATTTGGCTCCATCCATCTTCCCATCAATTTTAACCATCTTCCCTGTCCCTGCTGAAGAAAAGCAGGCCCAAACCATGATGCTGCCACCACCATGTTTGACAGTGGGGATGGTGTGTTCAGGGTGATGAGCTGTGTTGCTTTTACGCCAAACATAACGTTTTGCATTGTTGCCAAAAAGTTCAATTTTGGTTTCATCTGACCAGAGCACCTTCTTCCACATGTTTGGTGTGTCTCCCAGGTGGCTTGTGGCAAACTTTAAACAACACTTTTTATGGATATCTTTAAGAAATGGCTTTCTTGCCACTCTTCCATAAAGGCCAGATTTGTGCAATATACGACTGATTGTTGTCCTATGGACAGAGTCTCCCACCTCAGCTGTAGATCTCTGCAGTTCATCCAGAGTGATCATGGGCCTCTTGGCTGCATCTCTGATCAGTCTTCTCCTTGTATGAGCTGAACGTTTAGAGGGACGGCCAGGTCTTGGTAGATTTGCAGTGGTCTGATACTCCTTCCATTTCAATATTATCGCTTGCACAGTGCTCCTTGGGATGTTTAAAGCTTGGGAATTTTTTTTGTATCCAAATCCGGCTTTAAACTTCTTCACAACAGTATCTCGGACCTGCCTGGTGTGTTCCTTGTTCTTCATGATGCTCTCTGCGCTTTTAACGGACCTCTGAGACTATCACAGTGCAGGTGCATTTATACGGAGACTTGATTACACACAGGTGGATTGTATTTATCATCATTAGTCATTTAGGTCAACATTGGATCATTCAGAGATCCTCACTGAACTTCTGGAGAGAGTTTGCTGCACTGAAAGTAAAGGGGCTGAATAATTTTGCACGCCCAATTTTTCAGTTTTTGATTTGTTAAAAAGGTTTGAAATATCCAATAAATGTCGTTCCACTTCATGATTGTGTCCCACTTGTTGTTGATTCTTCACAAAAAAATACAGTTTTATATCTTTATGTTTGAAGCCTGAAATGTGGCAAAAGGTCGCAAAGTTCAAGGGGGCCGAATACTTTCGCAAGGCACTGTACATAACAGTAACGCTGCTTTAGAAGGTACTGAGCCAGAACCCCTATAGTTCTGCAGGGCCTTGTGTTCCAGTGACATTGCTGTTGATGTTAAGCGGTGCCGCTGACCCACCTGTTGTCGGCCCCAGCTCTAATTTTAGCCACGGTGGAGGCAGCTACGGGCAGCCCCAGGGTGGAGGCCAGGGTGATGTTCCCCAGGGTGGCACGGCTGCTGCCCACAGAGCTAGACAGGAAACTGGGGAATGCCTCATCCTCGATGTTGCTGAAACTCTCGGTCATGATGATGGGCAACGGTTAGGCCCGCTACCTCAGGTTCTACTGCAGACCATCAACTGAGTGGAGAGAAAAAACATTCATCACAATTGCTGATAAACATGTCAGTCAGACGAGCAACACCTCAGTTCATTGTGGAAAGTGTGTCGTAGTTAAAACAAACACTGACATGCAGATTCCTCCTTGTGATGTTCAAAGACTCGGAAATACCCAGTCAATTCACTCCGGTCCAAACTCAAGCAACAAGTTAACCAACAACACAAAGTAAAACAAGATACTGTCACATTGTTCCATCTAGATGAATATTAGATGGCCAGAGATACATGTAGTCAATGTAGATAAATGTTGTCAATGTCAATGTAGCCAGTCATTTTTGTCGTTGTGGCCTGACAAAACTTACCTTGACAAACTTTCCTCTGTGTCAACACAAGTGAAGTTATAGTTAACTACAAACACTTTAACCAAAGTGGATGTACACACAAATAAACCTTTTATCTAACTTACTGAATAGTTTAAGGTCAGTACTTAACCCCAAAATACCGAAAGTAAACAGCGTTACAATGTTCACAACAAATGAAGAAGCTTCTTCTCTCCCGGAGAGAAAACCGACGAGAAGGAGCCGCAAGACACCGTAACCTTACTGTTTCTAAAATAACAACACGTTTAAGTGATTATTTCGCTACACAATTAACTAAAAGTTAAGAGAATTATCTATTTTCATAGCCAGTTGAAAGTGTAACGTATTTTGTCGGTAACAAACCGTAGCAGGAGCCTCGGAGAAACACTGTATTCGGTTGGACCAATCACAGGAAGCCCGCGCTCAGCGACCATCACTATGGGCGGGACAGAGACAGGAAAGAGACGTTTTGATTGGACTAACCTCTATGACCGTGTGAAAGGATGTATCACCATTGGATTGTTATCCTGTCATTTAACTATAATTAGTTCCATTGTAGAGTCCTATTCATATATATATATATATATATATATATATATATATATATATATATATATATATATATATATATATATATATATATATATATATATATATATATATATATATATAGATAGATATTCACATCAGATCAATGGTCCGTACATTCTGAAAGTATAGCGTTGGATTTAAGTGCTTCTCATCAACTAATTGTTGTCATTTCTAGTTAAATTGTATGTTATTTTTGCTCATGAAATGTATATGATATATATTCAAAATATGTAGCACTTGTTGCAGATTCAATAGGATCCATACCATATCATCCATCCTAAGTCTAAGGAGTGGTCAGGAACTTGCGGGAGTATCATATGTTCCCCACAGCAGCTGCAACCATCACTTGGCTAGTTGACAGCTGCACAGTAAATACAACACACCATACCAATTCTGACCGACTCCCATCTTTCTATAGACTTCAGAGATACTTGCTGTGATTTGTGTACAGTATGAGAAGGACAAGACAGTTTCATGAGAGAAACCCAGTGTGAGAATGTAAAGTGCCCAGGGCCTTCAGTCTGATAGTTTCTCTCATGAAACCCAGTGTTAGAATGTAAAGTGCCCAGGGCCTTCAGTCTGATAGTTTCTCTCATGAAACCCAGTGTGAGAATGTAAAGTGCCCAGGGCCCTCAGTCTGATAGTTTCTCTCATGAAACCCAGTGTGAGAATGTAAAGTGCCCAGGGCCCTCAGTCTGATAGTTTCTCTCATGAAACCCAGTGTGAGAATGTAAAGTGCCCAGGGCCTTCAGTCTGATAGTTTCTCTCATGAAACCCAGTGTGAGAATGTAAAGTGCCCAGGGCCCTCAGTCTGATAGTTTCTCTCATGAAACCCAGTGTGAGAATGTAAAGTGCCCAGGGCCCTCAGTCTGATAGTTTCTCTCATGAAACCCAGTGTGAGAATGTAAAGTGCCCAGGGCCCTCAGTCTGATAGTTTCATGAGAGAAACCCAGTGTTAGAATGTAAAGTGCCCAGGGCCCTCAGTCTGATAGTTTCATGAGAGAAACCCAGTGTTAGAATGTAAAGTGCCCAGGGCTTTCAGATCAGAATCCAGGCTCAGACCATGTGATGCCTCTGGATCACTATGTATTATTGTAAAGGCAGATTCACATGGTAGTCAGTCATAGATGACACATTGTGAGTGTAAAGGATGATTCACATGGCAGTCAGTCATGGATGACACATTGTGAGTGTATAGGCTGATTCACATGGTAGTCAGTCATGGATGACACATTGTGAGTGTATAGGATGATTCACATGGTAGTCAGTCATGGATGACACATTGTGAGTGTATAGGCTGATTCACATGGTAGTCAGTCATGGATGACACATTGTGAGTGTAAAGGATGATTCACATGGTAGTCAGTCATGGATGACACATTGTGAGTGCACACGTGCATGGGATACACAGCTACATTGTATAACAGCGTTGGGTTTTAATGTTAGTGTGGTGATGGTATAGGCAGTTATGACATTTCAATGAGCATTTATTCTTTCAAATCTCTCATATGCATCGACTAGCCCCCATTTCATTAATGCAACAACATTAGGCTTGAAATTAAACACACACACACACACAGGAATAACACACGCAGGAATTACACCCATATGAATAACACACACAGGAATTACACCCACATGAATAACACACAGGAATTACACCCACACAGGAATTACACCCACACAGGAATTACACCCGCTGGAATTGCACCCACATAAATTTCACCCGCAGGATTTACACCCGCACGTGAATTACACCCACAGGAATAACGCCCACGGGAATTACACCCACATGAATTACACCCACATGAATTACACCCACGGTCTTGTAAAGACACATTCCAACACAGTGATGTGAGTTTGAACCACAGGCACCGTAGTAAACCAGCATGCTGGTTTTTAATTAAATAAAAACCAAGATCAAATATATCTAGAGAATCATCACTCACAACTCTGGGAGACTACATCTGGGCCGACTGCCAGGGAGGCAGACTGTCAGACTGTCAGTCAGCACTAGGGCTGTTTACATATGGAGGGACTATCGTAAACAAAATGTCTAAGAAATCATTTTACATTTTTGCTCATCAAGATTCACTGGTTTTATGCACCAACCAAACTGTTCTGGGAGAGGGGAAGGTCTTCTTCTGATTAGTCACTAAGAAGAAGAGTACCCTCCCAGTCAGCCGTATTCAGGCAGGGTGTTGAGGGGTCTGGAGGGTCAGTGGTGTTCAGGCAGGTTGTTGAGGGGTCTGGAGGGTCAGCCAGGGTGTTGACGGCTCTAGAGGGTCAGCCGTGTTCAGGCAGGATGTTGAGGGGTCTGGAGGGTCAGTGTTGAGGGGTCTGGAGGGTCAGTCGTGTTCAGGCAGGGTGTTGATAGCTCTAGAGGGTCAGTGTTGAGGGGTCTGGAGGGTCAGTCGTGTTCAGGCAGGGTGTTGAGGGGTCTAGAGGGTCAGTGTTGAGGGGTCTGGAGGGTCAGCCGTGTTCAGGCAGGGTCAGTGTTGAGGGCTCTAGAGGGTCAGCTGTGTTCAGGCAGGGTGTTGAGGGGTCTAGAGGGTCAGTAGTGTTCAGGCAGGGTGTTGAGGGCTCTAGAGGGTCAGTGGTGTTCAGGCAGGGTGTTGAGGGCTCTAGAGGGTCAGTGGTGTTCAGACAGGGTGTTGAGGGCTCTAGAGGGTCAGTGGTGTTCAGGCAGGGTGTTGAGGGCTCTAGAGGGTCAGTGGTGTTCAGGCAGGGTGTTGAGGGCTCTAGAGGGTCAGTCGTGTTCAGGCAGGGTGTTGAGGGCTCTAGAGGGTCAGTGGTGTTCAGGCAGGGTGTTGAGGGCTCTAGAGGGTCAGTCGTGTTCAGGCAGGGTGTTGAGGGCTCTAGAGGGTCAGTAGTGTTCAGGCAGGGTGTTGAGGGCTCTAGAGGGTCAGCCGTGTTCAGGCAGGATGTTGAGGGCTCTAGAGGGTCAGTCGTGTTCAGGCAGGGTGTTGAGGGCTCTAGAGTGTGAGTACAGTCTGTGCAGGGACAGAGGGGATTGGGGGGGCTGGCCATGGATGGCCATTGGGGACTGGGGGAGCTGGCTGTGGGGGCTGAACTGGGCATCAGAGTGCTCTATCAGAGAGGGGGGGGGCAGCAGGTGGCCGTACCTGGACCCTGCCCTGGGGGCATCCAGAGGGGGGAAGAAATACCTGAAACAACAGACAGGAACAGGGAACAGACAGGAAACAAGACAACAATGGGATACAAAGAAATAAACAAAAACAGAGAAATGAGAGGTGAATTAAAATAGGAAAAGGGGGGACGTGAACAGGCTACGGCAGCTGTACAGAACTGGCTACGGCAGCTGTACTGAACAGGCTACGGCAGCTGTACTGAACAGGCTACGGCAGCTGTACTGAACAGGCTACGGCAGCTGTACTGAACAGGCTACGGCAGCTGTACAGAACAGGCTACGGCAGCTGTACAGAACAGGCTACGGCAGCTGTACAGAACAGGCTACGGCAGCTGTACAGAACAGAAAAGGGGGAGGGTAAGGAGGTGCAGAAGACAGCAGAACTAACAGGAGATACTGTATTCAGCAGAACTAACAGGAGATACTGTATTCAGCAGAACTAACAGGAGATACTGTATTCAGCAGAACTAACAGGAGATACTGTATTCAGCAGAACTAACAGGAGATACTGTATTCAGCAGAACTAACAGGAGATACTGTTTTCAGCAGAACTAACAGGAGATACTGTATTCAGCAGAACTAACAGGAGATACTGTATTCAGCAGAACTAACAGGAGATACTGTATTCAGCAGAACTAACAGGATATACTGTATTCAGCAGAACTAACAGGAGATACTGTATTCAGCAGAACTAACAGGAGATACTGTATTCAGCAGAACTACCAGGAGATACTGTATTCAGCAAAACACAGACACATTAACACAACAGAAGACACAGTATTCAGCAGAACTAAGAGAATATACTGTATTCAGCAGAACACAGACACATGAACACATCAGGAGACTATGTGGTCAGGTATTCAGCAGAACTAACAGGAGACGATGTGGTAAGGTATTCAGCAGAACTAACAGGAGACGATGTGGTCAGGTATTCAGCAGAACTAACAGGAGACGATGTGGTCAGGTATTCAGCAGAACTAACAGGAGACGATGTGGTCAGGTATTCAGCAGAACTAACAGGAGACTATGTGGTAAGGTATTCAGCAGAACTAACAGGAGACGATGTGGTCAGGTATTCAGCAGAACTAACAGGAGACGATGTGGTAAGGTATTCAGCAGAACTAACAGGAGACGATGTGGTCAGGTATTCAGCAGAACTAACAGGAGACGATGTGGTCAGGTATTCAGAAGAACTAACAGGAGACGATGTGGTAAGGTATTCAGCAGAACTAACAGGAGACGATGTGGTCAGGTATTCAGCAGAACTAACAGGAGACGATGTGGTCAGGTATTCAGCAGAACTAACAGGAGACGATGTGGTCAGGTATTCAGCAGAACTAACAGGAGATACTGTATTCAGCAGAACTAACAGGAGATACTGTATTCAGCAGAACTACCAGGAGATACTGTATTCAGCAAAACACAGACACATTAACACAACAGAAGACACAGTATTCAGCAGAACTAAGAGAATATACTGTATTCAGCAGAACACAGACACATGAACACATCAGGAGACTATGTGGTCAGGTATTCAGCAGAACTAACAGGAGACGATGTGGTAAGGTATTCAGCAGAACTAACAGGAGACGATGTGGTCAGGTATTCAGCAGAACTAACAGGAGACGATGTGGTCAGGTATTCAGCAGAACTAACAGGAGACGATGTGGTCAGGTATTCAGCAGAACTAACAGGAGACTATGTGGTAAGGTATTCAGCAGAACTAACAGGAGACGATGTGGTCAGGTATTCAGCAGAACTAACAGGAGACGATGTGGTAAGGTATTCAGCAGAACTAACAGGAGACGATGTGGTCAGGTATTCAGCAGAACTAACAGGAGACGATGTGGTCAGGTATTCAGAAGAACTAACAGGAGACGATGTGGTAAGGTATTCAGCAGAACTAACAGGAGACGATGTGGTCAGGTATTCAGCAGAACTAACAGGAGACGATGTGGTCAGGTATTCAGCAGAACTAACAGGAGACGATGTGGTCAGGTATTCAGCAGAACTAACAGGAGACTATGTGGTAAGGTATTCAGCAGAACTAACAGGAGACGATGTGGTAAGGTATTCAGCAGAACTAACAGGAGACTATGTGGTCAGGTATTCAGCAGAACTAACAGGAGACGATGTGGTCAGGTATTCAGCAGAACTAACAGGAGACGATGTGGTAAGGTATTCAGCAGAACTAACAGGAGACGATGTGGTAAGGTATTCAGCAGAACTAACAGGAGACGATGTGGTCAGGTATTCAGCAGAACTAACAGGAGACTATGTGGTCAGGTATTCAGCAGAACTAACAGGAGACGATGTGGTCAGGTATTCAGCAGAACTAACAGGAGACGATGTGGTCAGGTATTCAGCAGAACTAACAGGAGACGATGTGGTCAGGTATTCAGCAGAACTAACAGGAGACGATGTGGTAAGGTATTCAGCAGAACTAACAGGAGACGATGTGGTAAGGTATTCAGCAGAACTAACAGGAGACTATGTGGTCAGGTATTCAGCAGAACTAACAGGAGACGATGTGGTAAGGTATTCAGCAGAACTAACAGGAGACGATGTGGTCAGGTATTCAGCAGAACTAACAGGAGACGATGTGGTAAGGTATTCAGCAGAACTAACAGGAGACGATGTGGTAAGGTATTCAGCAGAACTAACAGGAGACGATGTGGTCAGGTATTCAGCAGAACTAACAGGAGACTATGTGGTCAGGTATTCAGCAGAACTAACAGGAGACGATGTGGTCAGGTATTCAGCAGAACTAACAGGAGACGATGTGGTCAGGTATTCAGCAGAACTAACAGGAGACGATGTGGTCAGGTATTCAGCAGAACTAACAGGAGACGATGTGGTAAGGTATTCAGCAGAACTAACAGGAGACGATGTGGTAAGGTATTCAGCAGAACTAACAGGAGACTATGTGGTCAGGTATTCAGCAGAACTAACAGGAGACGATGTGGTAAGGTATTCAGCAGAACTAACAGGAGACGATGTGGTCAGGTATTCAGCAGAACTAACAGGAGACGATGTGGTCAGGTATTCAGCAGAACTAACAGGAGACGATGTGGTAAGGTATTCAGCAGAACTAACAGGAGACGATGTGGTCAGGTATTCAGCAGAACTAACAGGAGACGATGTGGTCAGGTATTCAGCAGAACTAACAGGAGACGATGTGGTCAGGTATTCAGCAGAACTAACAGGAGACGATGTGGTCAGGTATTCAGCAGAACTAACAGGAGACGATGTGGTCAGGTATTCAGCAGAACTAACAGGAGACGATGTGGTCAGGTATTCAGCAGAACTAACAGGAGACGATGTGGTAAGGTATTCAGCAGAACTAACAGGAGACTATGTGGTCAGGTATTCAGCAGAACTAACAGGAGACGATGTGGTAAGGTATTCAGCAGAACTAACAGGAGACGATGTGGTCAGGTATTCAGCAGAACTAACAGGAGACGATGTGGTCAGGTATTCAGCAGAACTACAGATCTGTATTGTTATTTACTGCTGCTCTTTGTTTTTCTAACCGCATACTTAAAAAAAAATTAGGTATTTTCTTAAAACTGCTTTGTTGGTTCAGGGCTTTTAAAAATCAGCATTTACCTGCTGTATTCGGGCACATGTGACAAACACAACTTGATCTAAAATAAAGCAACACCTATTAGGAGTAAGTATTGCCGAAGCAGTGGCATCCTGGTCCATGCATGGTCACCAGGGTGCTCGCTGGTCAGCGGGCTTTAGGTCAACAGTACGCAGGCTGGTGGAGTGTCTTCAGGGCAGTCAGGCTCCGCAGGCGAGGGCTAAAGGGGATCCTCTGGCCGTTCCTGTGTGCATGCAACAAGCAGCATCCATCACGTCCAATAGACCACACAGGGATGAGTCCTTATTGAAAACGGGACAATAATACGCAAGCAAACTATTTCATTTTTTTTAAATTAGATGAAATTGTACAAAACACACAGTCGTCAACAAATCACAATACGATGCATTTTTTTTTTATCAAAGATTGGACAGGAGTACAGAAAAAGGTTGTCATTAAAAACAGAGAAACGTAACACCATACAATGTAACAGGTTAGCAGAGGCCTTTCAGAACGGAGAGGATTTTAAGGCAGAATAGTCACCTCAAGTGAGGGATAATTAGGCTTTTCTTATGAACCATTATACAGTACTAGGAGTATAATGTCTGGAAACTGAATGTTGATGTACTGTACAGGAGTATAATGTCTGGAAACTGAATGTTGATGTACTGTACAGGAGTATAATGTCTGGAAACTGAATGTTGATGTACTGTACTAGGAGTATAATGTCTGGAAACTGAATGTTGATGTACTGTACTAGGAGTATAATGTCTGGAAACTGAATGTTGATGTACTGTACCAGGAGAGAGAGTATAATGTCTGGAAACTGAATGTTGATGTACTGTACTAGGAGTATAATGTCTGGAAACTGAATGTTGATGTACTGTACTAGGAGAGAGAGTATAATGTCTGGAAACTGAATGTTGATGTACTGTACCAGGAGAGAGAGTATAATGTCTGGAAACTGAATGTTGATGTACTGTACTAGGAGAGAGAGTATAATGTCTGGAAACTGAATGTTGATGTACTGTACCAGGAGAGAGAGTATAATGTCTGGAAACTGAATGTTGATGTACTGTACCAGGAGAGAGAGTATAATGTCTGGAAACTGAATGTTGATGTACTGTACTAGGAGTATAATGTCTGGAAACTGAATGTTGATGTACTGTACTAGGAGTATAATGTCTGGAAACTGAATGTTGATGTACTGTACCAGGAGAGAGAGTATAATGTCTGGAAACTGAATGTTGATGTACTGTACTAGGAGAGAGAGTATAATGTCTGGAAACTGAATGTTGATGTACTGTACTAGGGTGGAATATTGAATATAAACTCAGCCTTGTGTGTGTTATTAAAGCACTAGCATGTTCACCAGCCTTCAGTCATTATTTCATTCAGATTAATTGCAGATTACCAGCAGGTTAATAGGGATTATTACCAGATTATATCCCAGATGCTCCTACAACATGTTCACCAGCCTTCAGTCATTATTTCATTCAGATGAATTGCAGATTACCAGCAGGTTAATAGGGATTATTACCAGATTATATCCCAGATGCTCCTACAACATGTTCACCAGCCTTCAGTCATTATTTCATTCAGATGAATTGCAGATTACCAGCAGGTTAATAGGGATTATTACCAGATTATATCCCAGATGCTCCTACAACATGTTCACCAGCCTTCAGTCATTATTTCATTCAGATGAATTGCAGATTACCAGCAGGTTAATAGGGATTATTACCAGATTATATCCCAGATGCTCCTACAACATGTTCACCAGCCTTCAGTCATTATTTCATTCAGATGAATTGCAGATTACCAGCAGGTTAATAGGGATTATTACCAGATTATATCCCAGACGCTCCTACAACATGTTCACCAGCCTTCAGTCATTATTTCATTCAGATGAATTGCAGATTACCAGCAGGTTAATAGGGATTATTACCAGATTATATCCCAGATGCTCCTACAACATGTTCACCAGCCTTCAGTCATTATTTCATTCAGATGAATTGCAGATTACCAGCAGGTTAATAGGGATTATTACCAGATTATATCCCAGATGCTCCTACAACATGTTCACCAGCCTTCAGTCATTATTTCATTCAGATGAATTGCAGATTACCAGCAGGTTAATAGGGATTATTACCAGATTATATCCCAGATGCTCCTACAACATGTTCACCAGCCTTCAGTCATTATTTCATTCAGATGAATTGCAGATTACCAGCAGGTTAATAGGGATTATTACCAGATTATATCCCAGATGCTCCTACAACATGTTCACCAGCCTTCAGTCATTATTTCATTCAGATGAATTGCAGATTACCAGCAGGTTAATAGGGATTATTACCAGATTATATCCCAGATGCTCCTACAACATGCAAAGATTATGGAAACGTTTTGGTAATTATTTTATATATTGAAAATATGAACGTTTATTATTTATCAATATGCCCTCCAAACATTCTACACATGCTATTTATTATAAGATTACATCAAAAGAGTAAATTATTCAAATTAGCAAACCTGTATGTTTGGCCCTGGTATGCAAATGTATTGAAAGTATGACAATTTCCAGGGCATTATGTGAGGACGACAGACATCTGTAATAACTCATCTCAAATGTTTAAAAAATATATCAAAATAACATTCATGTTCCAATCAACATAAAACTGTGTCAATAAACAATTACCAAAAAATGATTGTACAATCCAAACGTCAGTCTGCTGTTGTACGAACATTAAAAAACTGTTGCAAATAGCCCTCCCAAACACGCCTTTTATGACGAGCAGACAGACCTGCCACGGGGAGCGGGCCTACGTGCTGGGTCTGGCCTGCTGGGCCTTGCCACAAGCCAAGCTCTTTGCATGAGCGCAACACACAGTGTCAGTCAGGCCCAGGGAGGGAGGGGGGGGGGGGGGGGGGTGTCAGCGCTGCAGTGTCAGTCAGGCCCAGGGAGGGGGGGGGGGGGGGGGGGGGTGTCAGCGCTGCAGTGTCAGTCAGGCCCAGGGAGGGAGGGAGGGGGGGGTGTCAGCGCTGCAGTGTCAGTCAGGCCCAGAGAGGGTAAAGCAGTGAGGCAGTCAGTCGCCAGCTCTGGCCGGCCGACAGAAGGCAAGGCCTCCTACCTTCCTGCAGCAGAGCCGTTCAGTGCATTCTGGGAGGTCTGGACAGCGGACCCCACCATGGTATTCATGGCACCGGGTTGTCCTGACGACCCGTTGACTGGACTTCCGTCTCCCTTCAGGATGCCTGTACACTTCCAGTTGTCCATATAGTTGGCTGGGGACCAGAAGATGGGAACCAATGAAACAGTGTAAATGTGTGGGGGACTTTACACGGTTCACGAGTAGACAGCCACTTCTATTTCCCTTCAGCTAAACCATTGGCTTTGAAATGACTGAATAGACTTTTAGCCCGGTCCCAAACCTGTTGGTGCTGCCGGGCCAACTAGTGGTCATTGTCAAGCTGCAGCGTAGAATGACATAATAAACTAGTGAAGTCAGTTAAAAGATGCTCTCAAACGTTTAACATTTTAGCCTGAAGGTTTGAAAGGCTGAAACAGATCCCTGCACTACGTCATCCATTCTGTTTTGTGCACTACGTCATCCATTCTGTTTTGTGCACTACGTCATCCATTCTGTTTTGTGCACTACGTCATCCATTCTGTGCACTACGTCATCCATTCTGTGCACTACGTCATCCATTCTGTGCACTACGTCATCCATTCTGTTTTTTGTGCACTATGTCATCCATTCTGTTTTTTTGTGCAGACCTGACCAAATACACATAGAAATATAAGTTATAGATCTGTTATTTTCTATGCTACCCGGTCTTGAATGTGGTGTTTTCGTGTCTTTTACTTTTGTACACCAGCTTATGGTTATGGACAATATTTCACCGTGATTTAGATGGTACCATTATTACATTATAGTCGCTTTGGTCACAAACAGAAAGTAATCAAACTATTAGAATTTCAGCAACCAGGAAATGGAGCGATTTCTCCATAGTACATCTTCTATGATCCCAGAGTGGATCGTTAATAGGATCTCTGTGTTTCAGTCTATACTAGATAGATCACCTTTTCAGTCTATACTAGATAGATCACCTTTTCAGTCTATACTAGATAGATCACCTTTTCAGTCTATACTAGATAGATCACCTTTTCAGTCTATACTAGATAGATCACCTTTTCAGTCTATACTAGATAGATCACCTTTTCAGTCTATACTAGATAGATCACCTTTTCAGTCTATACTAGATAGATCACCTTTTCAGTCTATACTAGATAGATCACCTTTTCAGTCTATACTAGATAGATCACCTTTTCAGTCTATACTAGATAGATCACCTTTCCAGAGTCGGACACAGCCGTCGTCTCCTGAGGAGGCCAGCAAGGTGCTAGTGATGTTCCAGGAGACTCTCCACACCTGGGAGTTGTGGTTGTCGAACTGGGCCACGATCTGAACCTCAAATTTAGTAGGGCCTGTTGAGCTGCTCTCCTTACTGTCAGACGAGAGAGAGAGGCAGAACAGGTCAGTATAGCATATGGACACGGTACAGGCTCTGAACGGCTGTGATCTGCTACTTAGACAATACAGCAAGTCTAAAAATATATATACAGCTAATATCTATTAGACAACTCAATATGTACTCCTAGAAGTCAGAAAACGTTAGTAAAAAGTGTAAAAATATATATATATAAATATATATAAATAAAAATCGCCATTTATACACTCACCGCAAAGGTACCAACTTAAAGATCCGAACATCTTTGGTTGCTATGGCGAGCACGTGGAAGGACCGCCCCAGGTTCGGGGAGAAGGCTATGTCGTGCACTGCATCAGTCACCGTCATCAATGTCTCGGCTTTCGCATATTTCCTGATCAAAGACAGAGAATTCCCCTCTTAAAGTAGAGGAGTCTCTGACAACATGATAACGTGAACTAAAAGACCAGACTTGAATAATACTAGAACATACAACGACTACAACATAAAACAATAGAGAAGCTTTATTTCTCCCAAGGGAACTGGGGGTTCATGTAACCATCTGCTCCACCTGTATAATGTCATAGGACTGACCTAGTGTTGTCATTATACTAATAATGTAATAGCCTGGTAATAGGACTGACCTAGTGTTTTCATTATACTAATAATGTAATAGGACAGACCTAGTGTTTTCATTATACTAATAATGTAATAGCCTGGTAATAGGACTGACCTAGTGTTTTCATTATACTAATAATGTAATAGCCTGGTAATAGGACTGACCTAGTGTTTTCATTATACTAATAATGTAATAGGACAGACCTAGTGTTTTCATTATACTAATAATGTAATAGGACTGACCTAGTGTTTTCATTATACTAATAATGTAATAGGACTGACCTAGTGTTTTCATTATACTAATAATGTAATAGGACTGACCTAGTGTTGTCATTATACTAATAATGTAATAGCCTGGTAATAGGACTGACCTAGTGTTTTCATTATACTAATAATGTAATAGCCTGGTAATAGGACTGACCTAGTGTTTTCATTATACTAATAATGTAATAGGACTGACCTAGTGTTTTCATTATACTAATAATGTAATAGGACTGACCTAGTGTTTTCATTATACTAATAATGTAATAGCCAGGTAATAGGACTGACCTAGTGTTTTCATTGTACTCGTAGATCTGAACCTTCCCACCGTACATCACGTTGCTGTCATCACTTCCCACTGCTATCATGGGAGGGTGGGCGCGAGAACTAAGGAGACAATGACAGTTATTAAACTAGGTAACATGTTAATAGGCATCAATACAATAGCCCATCAGTATCTACAGCTGCTGATAAATAGACAGTTATTAAACTAGGTAACATGTTAATAGGCATCAATACAATAGCCCATCAGTATCTACAGCTGCTGGAGAGCTCCAACTGCATTTTCACAGCAGTGGAACACTCAAGTAACAGTAACATCTTGAGAAACTCTACAGCCTTCAAACTCAACTCTGGACCTCGAAGCCAGTGTCACTGCATTTTATCATTGTTCTAATTTAGACCGGGGACACCAGCAATTCATTATCAGGTAGAACAGAAAACCAGCAGGCTCTGGACCTCGTAGGGTCAGAGTTGAATACCCAATGCTATAGAGAATGTAACACAGGGGTGTAACAGCGTGTGCTGTGTACAATCAGCTACATCAATGAACACTTTAGTTCATTGGACACTGTGTACAATCAGCAACACCAATGAACACATTAGTTCATTGGACACTGTGAACAATTGACAAATAAAGTGATATTAATCTTAAAAATGACTGACTGGTTTCACCTGGAGTGAATTGGGCCTAAATCTATGGACTCCGTGAAGCTGACCTGGAGGGGTTCCAGGAGATACAGGAGCAGCTGAGTTTACAGGAGATCTCGTGCTGCAGAGACCACTGGCTGAGGTTCATCACGTCTGGAGCCTCGTAGACCCTCACCACCCCGTCTGCTGAGCACGTGGTCAGCATCAGACCCATGTGTTTAGGAGCAAACTTCACGTCCGTCACCGACGTCCTGCTGTCCACCAGAGTCGTCCTCTTTATCTAAGCAGAATGAGAGTTTGTTGCTGATACTGCACACCAAGGCACATGTCTCTTTGACCCAATAACTTGGGTCAAAGAATCACCTCACAGCAGTGGCTGGATAATAGCCTGGTACAAGATGGGCAGGAGAATACAAATATATGTGGGACCAGGCTCGTAGCTGAATGTCCAGGAGTCTTACCCAGTGGCTCTGCCCCCTCTGTTTGTCATTAGACTCCCCAACTATCTCCTCCCACACAGCGGCTGTCCGGTCAAAGGAGCAGGAGGCCAGCACCTGTCCAAACTCAGGGTGGGCCCATGTCACCCTCCATACTGACCCGCTGTGTGTCTGCAAAGACGAGTCAATAACAAACCTTCATTCTACAGACCATTTCATGTTTGAATAAGCAAAGAAAGTAATTTCAAAAGAGAGGGAGAGAGAGGAGCTACAATTCAAAGCAAATACTTTAAAACACACTTTTAAATCTTGGAGTGTAAGAAATAAAACCGACTTGCCTTCCAGCTGGCAGTGCAGTGCCACTCCCCACTTTCACTCTTGTCCCAAACCTGAAGGATGCAGAACATTGACAATGGTTCACTAAAGCAAGCTCTGGTTACAGTCTGGGCATTTTGTTTACATCCTAGCTAGCATAGCAAGCTAGCTGCATGGCTTGCAAACTAGCTAGTTAGCTTAGTTAACGTTAGCTAGCTAACTGTTTTAAAACTGCAAATATTATCAGTGAATTATTTTTCTCTAAAAGTGGGTAATATTAATCAAGTAAACTAGATAGCTGCAGTTAATTTGGTTACTGAATTAGCTGTTTAGTTCCATTTCAATAAGGTAAAGAGTTAGCTAGCAAGCTAGCCTGCTACTAGCTAGTTAGCTTAGCTCACTCGTTTTTTTTTTACCTTGACACTTTGGTCACTTGAACACGTTGCCATTCTCCGGCCGTGAAAATCGTAGGAAACATCGTGGATTAGATCTTTGTGATCTGCTGCAATGCTACGAGCCACAAACATGTTTATTTTAGTAGTTAAGTTATTTCCCCCACTGAGCCTCTCCTTCTCAGAACGGATGCTGCTGTCATGTGGCCTCGGCTCCCAGTGTTCACACTTCACATGGTGACCACAAAGAGGCGTAAAAACCCTTGTATTTGCTAGATTCAATCAAGAGAGTGTAGCTACGCTAAAGAAACTTCACTGGTTATGGGTGCCGGTCTTTAGTACTAATTTAAAGCCATAAAAACCTTATCATCAATAAAAAAAAATTAACGTCCTCTCACTGTCAACTGCGTTTATTTTCAGCAAACTAAACATGTGTAAATATTTGTATGAACATAACAAGATTCAACAACTGAGACAAACTGAACAAGTTCTACAGACATGTGACTAACAGAAATGGAATAATGTGTCCCTGTCAAAATCAAAAGTAACAGTCAGTATCTGGTGTGGCCACCAGCTGCATTAAGTACTGCAGTGCATCTCCTCCTCAGGGACCGCACCGGATTTGCCAGTTCTTGCTACTCTTCCACCAAGGCACCTGCAAGTTCCCAGACATTTCTGGGGGGAATGGCCCTAGTTCTCACCCTCCGATCCAACAGGTTCCAAACGTGCTCAATGGGATTGAGATCCGGGCTCTTCGCTTGCCATGGCAGAACACTGACATTCCTGTCTTGCAGGAAATCACACACAGAACGAGCAGGTGGCATTGTCATGCTGGAGGGTCATGTCAGGATGAGCCTGCAGGAAGGGAGGAGGATGTCTTGCCTGTAACGCATAGCGTTGAGATTGCTTGTGTAACAGTATAACTTTAGACGGTCCCCTCGCCCATACTCGGGCGCGAACCAGGGACCCTCTGCACACATCAACAACAACAGTCACCCACGAAGCATCGTTACCCATCGCTCCACAAAAGCCGCGGCCCTTGCAAAGCAAGGGGAACTACTACTTCAAGGTCTCAGAGCAAGTGACGTCACCGATTAAAACGCTTTTTAGCGCGCACCGCTAACTAAGCTAGCCGTTTCACATCGGTTACACTTGCAGTGACAACAAGCTCAGTCCAATGATGCTGTGACACACCGCCCCAGACAATGACGGACCCTCCACATCGATCCCGCTCCAGAATACAGGCCTCGGTGTAACGCTCATTCCTTTGACGATAAACGTGAATCCGACCATCACTCCTGGTGAGACAGGGGGTTTGTGCCCATAGGCGACGTTGTTGCAGGCGATGTCTGGTGACGACCTGCCTTACAACAGGCCTACAAGTTCTTAGTCCAGCCTCTCTCAGCCTATTGCAGACAGTCTGAGCACTGATGGAGGGATTGTATGTTCCTGGTGTAACTCAGGCAGTTGTTGTTGCCATTCTGTACCTGTCCCACAGGTGTGATGTTCGGATGTATCGATCCGTTCACGCAGATGAGCAGGGACCCTGGGCATCTCTCTTTGGGTGTTTTTCAGAGTCAGTAGAAATGTCTCTTTAGTGTCCTAAGTTTTCATAACTGTGACCTTAATTGCCTACCATCTGTAAGCTGTTAGTGTCTTAACGTCTGTAAGCTGTTAGTGTCTTAAACCCTCCTTCCACATCATACGCCTTCTCCACGTAAAAAAAAATACAGCTACAACAGTCTTCTTGTTCACCTGAGCCTTCCTGACCTCTGCTTCTAAGCAGAGCACTGGGTCCATAGTTCCCCTCCCCTTCCTGAATCCACTCTGATGTAGCGATACTAACCCACTGCTCTCCAGGAAGTAAGCACTGGGTCCATAGTTCCCCCCCCCTTCCTGAATCCACTCTGATGTAGCGATACTAACCCCCTGCTCTCCAGGAAGTAAGCACTGGGTCCATAGTTCCCCTCCCCTTCCTGAATCCACTCTGATGTAGCGATACTAACCCACTGCTCTCCAGGAAGTAAGCACTGGGTCCATAGTTCCCCTCCCCTTCCTGAATCCACTCTGCTGTAGCGATACTAACCCCCTGCTCTCCAGGAAGTAAGCACTGGGTCCATAGTTCTCCTCCCCTTCCTGAATCCACTCTGATGTAGCAATACTAACCCCCTGCTCTCCAGGAAGTAAGCACTGGGTCCATAGTTCTCCTCCCCTTCCTGAATCCACTCTGATGTAGCGATACTAACCCCCTGCTCTCCAGGAAGTAAGCACTGGGTCCATAGTTCCCCTCCCCTTCCTGAATCCACTCTGATGTAGCGATACTAACCCACTGCTCTCCAGGAAGTAAGCACTGGGTCCATAGTTCCCCTCCCCTTCCTGAATCCACTCTGATGTAGCGATACTAACCCACTGCTCTCCAGGAAGTAAGCACTGGGTCCATAGTTCCCCTCCCCTTCCTGAATCCACTCTGATGTAGCGATACTAACCCACTGCTCTCCAGGAAGTAAGCACTGGGTCCATAGTTCCCCTCCCCTTCCTGAATCCACTCTGATGTAGCAATACTAGCCCACTGCTCTCCAGGAAGTAAGCACTGGGTCCATAGTTCCCCTCCCCTTCTTGAATCCACTCTGATGTAGCGATACTAACCCCCTGCTCTCCAGGAAGTAAGCACTGGGTCCACAGTTCCCCTCCCCTTCCTGAATCCACTCTGATGTAGCGATACTAGCCCACTGCTCTCCAGGAAGTAAGCACTGGGTCCATAGTTCCCCTCCCCTTCCTGAATCCACTCTGATGTAGCGATACTAACCCACTGCTCTCCAGGAAGTAAGTTAGCCTCTCCGTTATCATACGCTCCATAATCTTACATACATGTGATGTTAAAGCTATTGACCGATAGCTTGTTGGCCTTGTTGGGTCCTTCCCTGGTACCACTAAATCAATATCAAATCAAATCAAATGTATTTATATAGCCCTTCGTACATCAGCTGATATCTCAAAGTGCTGTACAGAAACCCTGCCTAAAACCCCAAACAGCAAGCAATGCAGGTGTAGAAGCACGGTGGCTAGGAAAAACTCCCTAGAAAGGCCAAAACCTAGGAAGAAACCTAGAGAGGAACCAGGCTATGTGGGGTGGCCAGTCCTCTTCTGGCTGTGCTGGGTGGAGATTATAACAAAACATGGTCAAGATGTCAAGACTACTGCCTCCTTCCAACTGCCTGGTAGTCCCCCCCCCCCCCCCTCCTACACTCTGTTGTACAACACCAATACCTTATCCAGAGCCTCATCACTAACATGGGCCAACATAATATAGAACACCTATCTTTCCCAGGTGATCTTAACCCAGCCTTACCTATTGCCCTTTTCACCTGTCATGGCGCATTCAACACATCATCTACATCCTCCCTCCTATCCAGCACTCCACGATGCTCCGCCTCCTCTGACAAATGTACAGAGCTATGCACTGAGACGAACACTTTGGCCATCATCTCTGCTTTCTCCTCAGCTGTTACTGCCACATCCTTCCCACTCGTCAACACTGTATAATCCCACTCCCTTCTGACCCCACTCATCCTTTTAATAATCTCCCACACTCCTCCCACAGGTGCCACCCTTCCAATGGTGTCACAGAACCGACGCCAACATGACGGATAGTTCTCCTCTTCAGGGTTCTGAGGGTTTCCCAAACTCTGTCCTGTGTGTCCGTTTTGGGCTGATTAAAATAACCAACCCATAATTAAGCTTAGATTATTTGAATCAGCTGTGTTGCGTTAAAGAGCAAAAACCAAAACGTGCACCCAGGACCAGAGTTTGGGCAACCCCCAGACCCCTGACGAGGTGAACCATCCGTCATGCAAAGAGGTCTGGTGGAGATGACGTAGATCCCCCACACAGTCGGCTGACTATCCGCGGTAGATGGCTGTCAGTTGGGGCTAGCCAGCTAACACACCGTTGACAACGATAACATTCAGACTATATTCACAAGACAGAAATATCAATACCAAAATGGATCAACAGTTTGAGGAAATAGATTCGTCTGGGCAGTGGCAAAACCTTTATAATGTAAGTTGGGCATTCAATGTGTTATTTTCGGTTGCTAACCTAGCTAACGTTAGTTATGTTGCTAACTAAATTGGCTAGCTATCTGCCCGGTTACTAGCTAGCAATTATGCACATTATCCATCATACTAGCTAGCACCAAACTATGTAATTTTAACGGTATATTGAATGAATAATACTAGTTAAACTGGTGTTCATCCTGAAAGATAAACTAAGCTTCACAGGAGAAGAGTCAGACTTCCGGAAAACGTGCATCAACATTAGCTGGCTCGCCTGTTTCTGAGAAGTCGCAAACACTTCCTGAAATAATATGTGCGCATGTGTTGCCATGTCTAGGAAACTGGGCAGATTTACAGCGAAGTGGATGTCTGGAGCTCGAGTTAATAACAGCCTATATAACTACCTACTCGGCCACAAGGAACACACAGTCCTGTTTTCTAGTTGTAGTTATTATGAGCGTGTTGTAGTTCATGTTTGAGTTTTATATCCCTAGAGTTGAAAAATGTGTGATAGTTGTGCAGCAACAGTAGCCTTCTGTGTGTTATTACAGTTTGTTTTATTTTACTATGACCAATAATGTCAGTATACAACAAGGTATTGCTCTCTTATACCCTTTAATCATATATAATTGGAAAGCTTATTGGAAAGACACATTTTCAGAATGTTCATGTCAACAGACCTCTAGTGTTCATATCAGAATGACTTGTATAAATGGCTTTAAAAAAAGGAAACCCTATTTTACAAGTGGTTCTGAAAGGTCATGAAAATACCTTTCCAATTATATATATATATATATATATATATATATATATATATATATATATATGTGTATATATATATATATATATATATGTAACCAACTTTGAAAGCACCAACACCAAACTGTTGTTTAAAAATCGCCCATAAAGGTGCCATTGTAATGGGGCAGCTATGTTTTTGAAATGTGACTTTGGTTATAGAATCACCAAGTTACACACACACACAGCTAGAACAGGGTTTTAAAGGGATTTGTATTTACAGGGCCATCACAGAATTCACACATTAACCCCACATTAGCCTTTTCCCAATATGGCCGCCCAACAACTCTATGGGGTCTTATTGGGCAATGTGAATGCCCAAAAATGTTCATAGTGATGTAGAATTAACAACCACATGAGCCAGACGAACCAGATATATAAAGATGTTGAATTATTCAAATAATTGTAAGAATGTAGCCAAAAACCTTTCTGAATCGCTGATTTCTGGGGCGGCAGGGTAGCCTAGTGGTTAGAGCATTGGGCTAGTAACCGGAAGGTTGCAAGTTCAAAATCTGTCGTTCTGCCCCTGAATAGGCAGTTAACCCACTGTTCCTAGACCAGTTAACCCACTGTTCCTAGACCAGTTAACCCACTGTTCCTAGACCAGTTAATCCACTGTTCCTAGACCAGTTAACCCACTGTTCCTAGACCAGTTAACCCACTGTTCCTAGACCAGTTAACCCACTGTTCCTAGACCAGTTAACCCACTGTTCCTAGACCAGTTAACCCACTGTTCCTAGACCAGTTAACCCACTGTTCCTAGGCCGTCATTGAAAATAAGAATTTGTTCTTAACTGACTTGCCTAGTTAAAAAAAGGTTAAATAAAAAAATTAAAATTCTGATGTTAATCTTCAAACATGTGAAATGTATATGTGAAGAGTTGATTACAATGTTTGTGGCTGTTTTCATTATGAGGAAACAATCCTTCTGCCTACATTCCATTACAATGTAGTAAAATCCAGTGTTGAGGCCAATTACAGGTAATTAGTTAGGTAGTGTATACCCAGTAGCCAGTAGTAAGCCCTTCTCAGAAGTTCGTTCGTGCTCTTACTGCAGATGTCTGCTGGTAGTTGCTGTAGATCAGACCTGTACACATTTCAATGAAAATCGTATTCACAGTCGCTGGCTGGTATTTGTTCTCATTCTTTCTCAGGAAATCCGAAACCAAGCCAGCGACTATTCATATAAGGTGGCAAAACTTCCAGAGAATCAGAATCGAAACCGATATAGAGATGTCAGCCCCTGTAAGTATCTTCGTCTGTGCAACTATCATTCATGAAGTACGCTTCATTGAGTCATAACTGTGATGAATGTTTACACCTTGACGAGTCGCAAATAGTTTTAATTTACACATTTAAATATATCTGGTTTCAGATGATCACAGTCGCGTTAAACTTCAAAACTCTGAAAATGACTACATCAATGCAAGTCTAGTCATGGTGGAGGAAGCCCAAAGAACCTATATTCTGTCTCAGGTCAGTACATACAAGTAGTTTAGTCATATTGGACGAAGCCCAAAGAACCTATATTCTGTCTCAGGTCAGTACATACAAGTAGTCTAGTCATATTGGACGAAGCCCAAAGAACCTATATTCTGTCTCAGGTCAGTACATACAAGAAGTTTAGTCATATTGGACGAAGCCCAAAGAACCTATATTCTGTCTCAGGTCAGTACATACAAGTAGTCTAGTCATATTGGAGGAAGCCCAAAGAACCTATATTCTGTCTCAGGTCAGTACATACAAGTAGTTTAGTCATATTGGACGAAGCCCAAAGAACCTATATTCTGTCTCAGGTCAGTACATACAAGTAGTCTAGTCATGGTGGAGGAAGCCCAAAGAACCTATATTCTGTCTCAGGTCAGTACATACAAGTAGTCTAGTCATATTGGACGAAGCCCAAAGAACCTATATTCTGTCTCAGGTCAGTACATACAAGTAGTCTAGTCATGGTGGAGGAAGCCCAAAGAACCTATATTCTGTCTCAGGTCAGTACATACAAGTAGTCTAGTCATGGTGGAGGAAGCCCAAAGAACCTATATTCTGTCTCAGGTCAGTACATACAAGTAGTCTAGTCATGGTGGAGGAAGCCCAAAGAACCTATATTCTGTCTCAGGTCAGTACATACAAGTAGTTTAGTCATGGTGGAGGAAGCCCAAAGAACCTATATTCTGTCTCAGGTCAGTACATACAAGTAGTTTAGTCATATTGGACGAAGCCCAAAGAACCTATATTCTGTCTCAGGTCAGTACATACAAGTAGTCTAGTCATATTGGACGAAGCCCAAAGAACCTATATTCTGTCTCAGGTCAGTACATACAAGAAGTTTAGTCATATTGGACGAAGCCCAAAGAACCTATATTCTGTCTCCGGTCAGTACATACAAGAAGTTTAGTCATATTGGACGAAGCCCAAAGAACCTATATTCTGTCTCAGGTCAGTATATACAAGAAGTTTAGTCATATTGGACGAAGCCCAAAGAACCTATATTCTGTCTCAGGTCAGTACATACAAGAAGTTTAGTCATATTGGACGAAGCCCAAAGAACCTATATTCTGTCTCAGGTCAGTACATACAAGTAGTCTAGTCATGGTGGAGGAAGCCCAAAGAACCTATATTCTGTCTCAGGTCAGTACATACAAGTAGTTTAGTCATATTGGACAAAGCCCAAAGAACCTATATGCTGTCTCAGGTCAGTACATACAAGTAGTTTAGTCAAATTGGACAAAGCCCAAAGAACCTATATGCTGTCTCAGGTCAGTACATACAAGTAGTTTAGTCAAATTGGACAAAGCCCAAAGAACCTATATTCTGTCTCAGGTCAGTACATACAAGAAGTTTAGTCAAATTGGACGAAGCCAATTATCTACATTTTAATTGTTGGTCTGTGTTTCAGTTGGTGATGAAGCAGTGTGTTGTGTTTTCTCCCGAAGGGCCCCTTGAAGAACACCTGCGGTCACTTCTGGTTGATGGTCTGGGAGCAGAACTCCAAAGCTGTTATCATGCTGAACAGAATCATAGAGAAGGGGTCTGTAAGTAGCCTACATACATGTTATAATGCTGAACAGAATCATAGAGAAGGGGAACAGACTGACTGATGTATTGCCCCCCCCCCAACAGGAGAAGTGTGCTCAGTACTGGCCTACAGCTGAGGAACGGCAGCTGTCCTACACGGACACAGGGTTTGTCGTGACGCTAGTGAAGGAAGAGGACAAGTCCAACTACATCATACGAGTGTTGGAGCTGAGGAACACAGAGGTGAGCTCTTCGTCTCCGCGGACTCTGTGTCATGAGGACGTTGCTGTTAGCAACAGTCATCGTAATAAAACGACATGTCTTCTATCCAGACAGGAGGAACCACAGAGATATACCACTTTCACTACACCACCTGGCCTGACTTTGGCGTCCCAGAATCCCCGGCCTCTTTCCTCAACTTCCTGGTCAAGGTGCGGGAGTCTGGCTCATTGGGGCCGGAGCACGGGCCCTCCGTGGTCCACTGCAGCGCTGGGATTGGACGCTCGGGGACCTTCTCGTTGGTCGACACGTGTCTCATCCTGGTAACATCAATACTTCCTGTTTTTACATTGTAATTGAATCACCGAGGTTGGTATGAAAGTAGACTAGCTTCCTGTTCAGGGGTTGTCCTTGGACATAGAGCCTGTTACAGCTACAGATACAGGAGATTCTGTCTCGGACAAGGCTCTACTACGTTTCACATCAGCTCCTGGTCAAACTGTATTTTTGTTTTTATTTCACCTTTATTTAACCAGGTATTTATATATATAACCCTAACCCTTTATTTAACCAGGTATCTATATATATATATATATATATAACCCTTTATTTAACCAGGTATTTATATATATATATATATATAACCCTAACCCTTTATTTAACCAGGTATTTATATATATAACCCTAACCCTTTATTTAACCAGGTATTTATATATATATATATATAACCCTAACCCTTTATTTAACCAGGTATCTATATATATATATATAACCCTAACCCTTTATTTAACCAGGTATTTATATATATATATATAACCCTAACCCTTTATTTAACCAGGTATTTATATATATATAACCCTAACCCTTTATTTAACCAGGTATTTATATATATATATATATATAACCCTTTATTTAACCAGGTATTTATATATATATATATATAACCCTAACCCTTTATTTAACCAGGTAGGCCAGTTGAGAACAAGTTCTCATTTACAACTGCGACCTGGCCAAGATAAAGCAAAGCAGTGCGACACAAACAACACAGTTACACATAAACAAACGTACAGTCAATAACACAATAGAAAGATCTATGTACAGTGTGTGCAAATGTAGAAGAGTAGGGAGGTAAGGCAATAAACAGGCCATAGAGGTGAAAATAATTACAATTTAGCATCAATACTGGAGTGATAGATGTGCAGATGATGATGTGCCAGTAGAGATACTGGGGTGCAAAAGGAGCAAAAATAAATAACAATATGGGGATGAGGTAGTTGGGTGGGATATTTACAGATGGGCTGTGTCTCCAGACTAAATGTACTGTTCAGCATTATGTAGACCAGCCGGTCTTGTCCCTGGTGTTGTGGGTGAAGTCATTCTCTCTCTCCCGTCCAGATGGACAAGAGGAAGGACTCGTCGTCAGTGGACATTCTGAGAGTTCTGCTGGACATGAGGGAGTACCGGATGGGTCTGATCCAGACTCCTGACCAGCTACGCTTCTCCTACAGGGCTGTCCTGGAGGGAGCCAAGAGCATCATGGGAGACTGCTCTGCACAGGTAAACACCGCTAACCCTAACCACACACCTAGTTAGCTGGAGGGAGCCAAGAGCATCATGGGAGACTGCTCTGTATAGGTAACACCGCTAACCCTAACCACACACCTAGTTAGCTGGAGGGAGCCAAGAGCATCATGGGAGACTGCTCTGCACAGGTACACACTGTAACTAGTGTAAGGGATGAGTCCTGTGTCACCGTGAAACGATTTGGGGGGTTGTGACACTGTAGGGTCATTCTGGGGCGGCAGGTAGCCTAGTAGTTAGAGCGTTGGACTAGTAACCGAAAGGTTGCAAGATTGAATCCCAGAGCTGACAACGTAAAAATCTGCTGTTTTGCCCCTGAACAGGCAGTTAACCCACTGTTCCCCTGAACAAGGCAGTTAACCCACTGTTCCTAGGCCGTCATTGAAAATAAGAATTTGTTCTTAACTGACTTGCCTAGTTAAATAAAGGTAAAATTAAAAATATTGCCGTATGGGAGAGTAGAGGACTGTCAATGTGAAACTAGACATGAGTAGAACTGTGTCTTCATTAACTACTGTCCTGTCTGTCTGTATGAGTGGCTGTTGGTCATTAACTACTGTCCTGTCTGTCTGGGGAGCTGTTGGTCATTAACGACTGTCCTGTCTGTCTGTCTGTCTGGAGAGCTGTTGGTCATTAACGACTGTCCTGTCTGTCTGTCTGTCTGGGGAGCTGTTGGTCATTAACGACTGTCCTGTCTGTCTGTATGAGTGGCTGTTGATCATTAACTACTGTCCTGTCTGTCTGTCCTGTCTGTCTGGGGAGCTGTTGGTCATTAACTACTGTCCTGTCTGTCTGTACAGAGCCAGAAGAGAGAGCTGTCCAGAGAGGACAGAGCGACAGTATGTGATTCACCGCCTGCCCCCCCTCCCAGGTGGCTCTCTGACACCCCCGCCCCCCCTCTACCCCCACCACGACCTTTAGACACCCCCGCCCCCCCTCTACCCCCACCACGACCTTTAGACACCCCCGCCCCCCCTCTACCCCCACCACGGCCTTTAGACACCCCCGCCCCCCCTCTACCCCCACCACGACCATTAGACACCCCTGCCCCCCCGTCCCCCAGTCGGCCCTCAGAAAAGCCCAACGGCCAGCCACTGCCCTGTGTGGAGCCTGCGCCTGTGGCGTTCTCCAGAGAGGACCGGACATCAGGAGACGGGACAGATCCAGACAGCTCAGAGAAGGACCTGGCGGAGGTGCCAAGGTCAGTACACCTCGAGGTGTATTCCCCTCTACTGCTTCTTTCTATTGTCTGCTTAACTCCTCCCACTGAAGCTGGCTGTGGGCCTTCAGTGCTGGGCAGACTGTTTAGAATGCATTCAATTAGGACCCTTCCAGACTCACATGTTTAGAATGCATTCAATTAGGACCCTTCCAGACTCACATGTTTAGAATGCATTCAATTAGGACCCTTCCAGACTCACATGTTTAGAATGCATTCAATTAGGACCCTTCCAGACTCACATGTTTAGAATGCATTCAATTAGGACCCTTCCAGACTCACATGTTTAGAATGCATTCAATTAGGACCCTTCCAGACTCACATGTTTAGATGGCATTCAATTAGGACCCTTCCAGACTCACATGTTTAGAATGCATTCAATTAGGACCCTTCCAGACTCACATGTTTAGAATGCATTCAATTAGGACCCTTCCAGACTCACATGTTTAGAATGCATTCAATTAGGACCCTTCCAGACTCACATGTTTAGAATGCATTCAATTAGGACCCTTCCAGACTCACATGTTTAGAATGCATTCAATTAGGACCCTTCCAGACTCACATGTTTAGATGGCATTCAATTAGGACCCTTCCAGACTCACATGTTTAGAATGCATTCAATTAGGACCCTTCCAGACTCACATGTTTAGAATGCATTCAATTAGGACCCTTCCAGACTCACATGTTTAGAATGCATTCAATTAGGACCCTTCCAGACTCACATGTTTAGAATGCATTCAATTAGGACCCTTCCAGACTCACATGTTTAGATGGCATTCAATTAGGACCCTTCCAGAATCACATGTTTAGATGGCAATCAATTAGGACCCTTCCAGACTCACATGTTTAGAATGCATTCAATTAGGACCCTTCCAGACTCACATGTTTAGAATGCATTCCATTAGGACCCTTCCAGACTTCTCTAACCATGTAATGAAACCCTCATCTTATTATCTTATTCCAGTCTGAGGAAGAGACACAGGGAGGAGCGTATCGCCTGCACGGCCCAGAAGCTTCACCTGATGAAACAGAGACTGACGAACACAGAGAGGCAGAGAGAACGCTGGCTGTACTGGAGGCCTGTCCTGCTCAACATGGGGGCTGGAGCTGCCGTGGCCCTGGGGCTAGTGGTGGTTTGGCTCTTCTCCCAGTGATTTCCCTCCCTCTGTCTGAGCTGCCGTGGCCCTGGGGCTAGTGGTGGTTTGGCTCTTCTCCCAGTGATACCACTGGGATACCCCTCCCTCTGTCTTTTTTGCACCAGTACCTGGGACACGGTGCCCTCTCTCTCTCTCTCTCTCTCTCTCTGTAAGATACATTCTCATGGTCTGTTTGTGCATAACAGGGGGTATTTATTTCTACAGGTCAAAACCAAGATTGGGATCAATTCCATTTTTGATTCCTGTCAATTCAGGAAGTACACTGAAATTCCAAATTTCAATTCTCTTCAAGCTTTTTTTTTTTTTAATGATTTAACATTTAGAATTTAGTTTTACTTTCTGAACTGAAACGGTGTTGAACTGAACCCTGGTGGAAAGGTCAGAGCACTAGATCAAACCGCCCCGGTGTATATTCTGGTTCCTGTTTAAACATCTTGGTGGTAACATCTTCTCTCAGGCTGTTGGTGCTCCAGTTGGCAGCACCTGATGAATGTACTGTCTGAAACCCCTCCCTATGCAGCAGCAACAGACATCATGTGCAAAAGGCTCAGTACAAAACAACAACATCATCTTGACCTTCTTACTTTCCTTCCATTCATTCGTTTTATTTCATTTTAAAAGGTCAGATTGTTTCATTGATATGATTGGTGTACGTATTTGACAGGAAGTAATTCAAAGGCTGGGTTTCACCTTTTTTGGGGGGATCCTCTCATAGAGCACACAGTGCAACAGAAACATAGAGGTCAGGGGTCAACAGTAGAACTGTTCTCTAACCAACAACATACTTTGTTCTTCATAATGCTGATGGTGCTTTGACATGTGTTCCTGACCAGACACGGTTCTTCCGTTGTGTCAGCAGGGCCCGGACCAGGCAGAGTTTGGTCTGACCGGTCAGCAGGGCCCGGACCAGGCAGAGTTTGGTCTGAACGGTCAGCAGGGCCCGGACCAGGCAGAGTTTGGTCTGAACGGTTCTTCCGTTGTGTCAGCAGGGCCCGGACCAGGCAGAGTTTGGTCTGACCGGTCAGCAGGGCCCGGACCAGGCAGAGTTTGGTCTGACCGGTCAGCAGGGCCCGGACCAGGCAGAGTTTGGTCTGTCCTATTTGACTATCAGCGGGTTCTATATGGTCCGTTAGTCTGGTCCATACAGCGTGTTCTACGTGGTCCGTTAGTCTGGTCCATACAGCAGGTTCTACGTGGTCCGTTAGTCTGGTCCATACAGCGTGTTCTACGTGGTCCGTTAGTCTGGTCCATACAGCGTGTTCTACGTGGTCCGTTAGTCTGGTCCATACAGCGTGTTCTACGTGGTCCGTTAGTCTGGTCTCTACCTACCAACCCACGCTGTTGTGTACCGGGTCCATACAGCGGGTTCCCCCTGGTCCGTTAGTCTGGTCTCTACCTACCAACCCACGTTGTTGTGTACCGGGTCCATACAGCGGGTTCTACGTGGTCCGTTAGTCTGGTCTCTACCTACCAACCCACGTTGTTGTGTACCGGGTCCATACAGCGGGTTCTACGTGGTCCGTTAGTCTGGTCTCTACCTACCAACCCACGTTGTTGTGTACCGGGTCCATACAGCGGGTTCCCCCTGGTCCGTTAGTCTGGTCTCTACCTACCAACCCACTGGGTTACGTTCTACTGGCAGCTGATCCAGGATGTCTCTCCTGGTGGACTTCTCAGCTAGCTAGCTTGTGCAAAGTCTGCTTATGAGGTTATATCTGATATGACAAGCTTGGTAACCTGAGTCTTATGAGGTTATATCTGATATGACAAGCTTGGTAACCTGAGTCTTATGAGGTTATATCTGATATGACAAGCTTGGTAACCTGAGTCTTATGAGGTTATATCTGATATGACAAGCTTGGTAACCTGAGTCTTATGAGGTTATATCTGATATGACAAGCTTGGTAACCTGAGTCTTATGAGGTTATATCTGATATGACAAGCTTGGTAACCTGAGTCTTATGAGGTTATATCTGATATGACAAGCTCGGTAACCTGAGTCTTATGAGGTTATATCTGATATGACAAGCTTGGTAACCTGAGTCTTATGAGGTTATATCTGATATGACAAGCTTGGTAACCTGAGTCTTATGAGGTTATATCTGATATGACAAGCTCGGTAACCTGAGTCTTATGAGGTTATATCTGATATGACAAG